>NC_059302.1:1240924-1293424 GCF_017591435.1 Portunus trituberculatus
TAGTCAGTCAGTCAGGCGAGCAATTAATTAGTCCTTAAGTCAATCAGTCACTCAGTCAGACAGTTTAATTCTTTAATCATAAAGTTAATCCAATCCATCTCTCATCTTCCATATCTGTGTCTATCAGTCTTCCTTCCCTCGTCTGTTCCTGCGACATCACTAGTGCAAGAAGCCATCAGGCCCACACGTGACCTAATCTGACCTAGCCTAACCTAACCTAACCTAACCAAAACTTGATTAGCAACAACATAAACAGATGGCTCAGGAATCTTTATCTTCCCCCTAAGAGTAAGATCAGGTCCTCCTACGCCCTCTCTTTATCTAAACCCCAACACGCTCAAGCCCCAAAGCCACTTTCCTCAACACGACCCTCTTTCTCCTTTAATGGGCGCGGTAAACTGTGCTCCTTACCTCTTGATCGTGGCTGGCGCTTCCTCATTTTTCCTGCTGATCCTGTAGTGTCATTGTTTGAGGGACTTGTGCACTTCCTTCTTTTGTAAACTGTACTTGTTGTGCTTTTTCTTCTTTTTCTACTCGTGCGCTTCTTCATTTTCTGTTTAGTGGCGTCTCTGTTTTTTTTTTCTTCTCATTTTTCCTCATTTTCTTCCTTGTTTTGTGACGCTTTGTTTTAGAATGTTGTGATTCCTTCTTTTGTAAACTGTACTTGTTGTGTTTTTTTTCTTCTTTTTCTACTCGTGCGCTTTTTCATCTTCTGTTGTTTGGTGGCGTCTCTAATTTTTTCCCTTATTTTTCATAATTTTCTTCCCTGTTTTGTGACTTTTTGTTTGAGAATGTTGTGCATTTTTTTCTTATGTTTTTTTCTTACTCTTTATAATTATCTATATCATTCAGTATTTATATCTAAAGGAGTGTTAATATTCTTTCCTTCCTTCTTTCTTTTCATTTTCTCGCTGTACACGGCAAGTTTGTAGTGATGTATCTATTCGTCAGTTACTATTCACACTATATTCTTCCTCAGCTCTATCTGCAGTGCTACCATTTATCACAAAATCACCATTTCACTACTTTAATTATAGCCATGTAACCCAAATGCCTGAACAACAATGTAACACACTGAAATTTGCTTCAGATTTGTTATAATATTCAGAGGATTGCATAGAATTACAAAGCAAAATATAAAACAACAGTCCTTTAGGTACTTATTAAGCTTGCTGATTATACAATTTTACACTAACGACGTGTGGAGGCAAGGCAGCACAGTGGGTGGCTCAAATAAGCTGTCAGTTTTCTCTATATAACTCCACCGAATCATAAAGAGCCCCCACGGACATTTCACTCTCTCCTAACGTGCCACAAAACCCCCTTCATCCCCACGAACACCACCAGCCTCGTGTCTGCCCTTGGTGTTCCTTGTCATGCAAGTAGTAGACGTTTTGCCCTTAGTAGTCTGAACGGCTTCACTCATCGTCATCCTATTAAGACTTAGGCAGCTTGGAACCTAATGAAGCACGCGGTAAGTCTCTCACTGCCCCATAAAAGTCTTTTTATGCCCCAAATAGCCCCTTAAGTCCAGAGCGTCGAGAGAGAGCTGCTAGGAGGTTCAAGTGTGAGGACGTTTGCTGTGTGTGTGTGTGTGTGTGTGTGTGTGTGTGTGTGTGTGTGTGTGTGTGTGTGTGTGTGTAATTCACCTCACCTCGGTCGCCTGCTGGTCACCCAGCCAGTCTTCCCCATTACGGAGCGAGCTCAGAGCTCATAGACCGATCTTCGGGTAGGACTGAGACCACAACACACTCCACACACCGGGAAACCGAGGCCACAACCCCTCGAGTTACATCCCGTACCTATTTACTGCTAGGTGAACAGGGGCCACACATTAAGAGGCTTGCCCATTTGCCTCGCCGCGCCGGGACTCGAACCCGGCCCTCTCGATTGTGAGTCGAGCGGCGGTGTGTGTGTGTGTGTGTGTGTGTGTGTGTGTGTGTGTGTGTGTGTGTATTTCCACGTGCCCATCTCAGCAGGTTGGAATGTCCCTTGCGGATAGAACAAAGGCCCCAGAACTCAACCAGCCAAGGAAGGTTAGGAAAAAAAAAAAGAAAAGGAAAAAAGAGTAATAATAATTGGAGTATCGACCTTGAAAGCTGCAGGTTCACATTTCAACCTTGAGGACAGACGCGGGGACGAAGCCACAGTTTTTTTTTTTTTTTCTCGTTCTCTTTTTTGTACCTAAAGTTGATCCGAAGCCCTTGGAGTCTCGTAACTTAGACAACGTGTGGCCAAAAAAGTGAGAGTTCCTTACGTAACTCGAAAAAAGGAAATTCAAGTTTTGAATGGAACAAAGAACATCGTAGGTAGAGGAAAAGTGAGGAAGTATAAGAAAAAACGTAACTCTAATAAGTAAATCCACATGAAAATAACTACAGGTGAGGCGATCAAAGTGGAGCAGAGGTGGAGGGAAAGCAACTGTGTCACTTCTAAATTTAAGGCTGACGAGCTAACCAACACGCGTCGACTCCACCCTCAGTATTTGGGCCACGCTTGGTTGCTTGGCTGGGGTCCGAGGAGCCAGTTTTATGTTCCAGGTCACTTGTCTCTTGGCGTCTGCATCTGAGCACCGTCGATTAAGAATGTGATACGCAAGGAGGTCTTAAAGCATACTGGATTTTAAGAGGGAGTGACCAGTTGTGTGTTTTGCCTTAAATTGTCTCACTCTAGTTTTCCAATTCCTGCTGTTAATGGGGTCTTGTACTAATCCTGCTTATACTTGACTCTTTTGGCTTCTCCTTTCCCTTACTTTATAATTGTCTTGATTTCTTCTACTAGATCCTTTCTCCTTTTCTTAGTCTTACAATTGTTTTTCAATCTACTTGCTCTTACATGCACATCTGTTTGGTCTTATTTTCTTTCCATATGTGTCGTTGCTGTAACTTTGATCCTCTTTCTACAGACACCTTTGACCTTACCTGTTCCTTCGACCTACACACCTGCTTCATCTACAGCTACATCTACCTCACGTGCCCTCACCTACCTGTCCAAACTAGTGGCGGTACGTGCTTCTGCTCACCGTTCTCGTTCTTACCTGAAAAAAAGAGAAATTCCAGGTTATTCATTATCTTCACTATTGTTGAGCACTGTTTGCATTTATTATTCATTAACCTTAGGAGGAAAAAATGCAAAGGAGGATGACTCAGCTGCTGGAATTGATTAAAGATGACTCAGTACTTGCAATCGCTAATAAGAGTCAGTAGCTGGTGGGTATGTAAGAGGGAGCAGCTGAGGAGGTGGCAGTGGTATGGAGGAGCAAAGTGAGGCGAGTTGGGGTTATGAAAGCACTTCAAGCTCGTATTCAGAAACGCTTTGCTCTCTCACGACGACTATTTCCAAAGGCTCTAGTTGAAGATACTCATGTTTTTAAAGGTGTTTTGTATGGTTCTGGTGGTGGATTAGCGAGATTTCTAGTTGATCATAAGGAGAAACTGTCTTGAAAACCAGGCTAGTCGTCTATGGGGACTTGAAAAATTGTCGTGGTGAGAGAGGAAGGCGTTTCTGAATATGGGCGTTAGGAAGATGTGGAGTCTGGATTAGGAAGAAGAGGATGGCATAAAAGGATGAGTAGAAGATCGAAGGGATAAAGAGCAAGATGAGGACATTTTAGGAGGAATGAAAGCAGTTAGGAAGATGTGGAGGATGTAAATTACAAAGAACAGGATTGAGTTGAAGATCGAGGGGGTAAACAACAAGATGAGAATAATTGTGGAAATGAAAGCACTTGGTGAGATGTGGAGGATGTAAATTACAAAGAACAGGAAGGAATGAAGGAACAGATGGAGATTAGTGGTGAGAGAAACATGGACAAAAAAATGAGTAACTTATTCGTGATTACATACTCCTCTGAAGAAACTACTGCAAATCTAGACAGGACTAATTTTTTCATCCTGTATACCCTTCACCACCTAACCATAATTTTGCACAATGTCCTCACAAGAGATAAAGAGTCAAGGAGGATAAAACTTAATTCCTTCAGTAGTATGACACATTTTCATCACGAGTTTTGGGTATGATTAGACGTTTTTATTTACATTAGGAAGTGTCTATGGAGGTCAGAAGATTAATGGCCACAGTCTTCACTATTCTAATCCCAGCACAAATTTGTAAAGCTGTACAAAATCGCCAGATAGTAAGAAAAATGAATATGGAAACGCGTCATGCTACTGAAGGGGTTACGGGAAAGATGTAAATGGAAGAAAGTGGAAGGTGTTAGGGCAATTAAAAGGTAGAAATGGGTACAAAAAAATTACTTGGACAACAAATAAGATAACTGAAGGAATTTGGTATCGTTGGGGAAGGGAGGCAATAGTGCAGTGGGGGAGTGAGGGGATAGGTGGGGCAGGGGAGTTTAGGACGTGAGGAAGACGATCATGGGTACGAAAGATGCTCAGGGAAGCGCAGAGGATAAGTGGAGGAATTCTAAGCCAGGGAGGAGTGGCCAGAGCCTGAGGAGATGAGCGTGGATGCAATGTTCTTTTTCTTTTTCTTTTTTTCATTAGGCTTTATCAGTCCAGTGCAGGTTTACACACGAAAAAATAAAGATGATAATGATGATATATTTATATATATGATGATAGCAGCAGCAGCAGTAGTAGTAGTAGTAGTAGTAGTAGTAGTAGTAGTAGTAGTACTAGTAGTAGTAGTAGTAGTGGTGGTAGCACTGGTTGTAGTAGTAGTAGTAGTAAAAGTAGCAGTAGTAGTAGTAGTAGTAGTAGTAGTAGTAGTAGTAGTAGTAGTAGTAGTAGTAGTAGTAGTAGTAGTAGTAGTAGTAGTAGAAGTAAAATTAGTAGTAATAGCAGCAACAGTTGTAGAAATAGTCTCTGAAGGAAAACCTGAGAAAGAAAGGAAAATAATGCTAGTGGAGAAGGAAAACAAATAAAGAAATACATGAGGTGGAGAGTTAAGTGGCATAGAGTAACAACCACCACCACCATCACTACCACTACTCTCCCTCTTCTTCCTCTCCCTTTCCCTCTCCCTCTCTCTCTCCTCCCTCAACCCTCCAACACATGGGTTAGCATTCAAAGCAACACTCGAACACTTGCCACTTTCACTCCACGCAGACAACCATCACTCATTAAGAAGAGTAATAAACGTCCACTTAGTTAAAGGGAGCGGCAAGAAGCACAAATAAGACATCTGTTAAAACATGACTTGTCTATTTGCGGCAGAATACGAGGCAAAGTAGTGGTCGTAGTTGTTTTTCTTTCTTTTTTTTTCTTGTATGTTTGTGCACGACTCTGATTTATTATTAATCCTAAATGGTGGTGCTGGTGGTGGTGAAGAGTGTGTGTGTGTGTGTATGTGTGTGTGTGGTGCTTCGTATCATTGCGAGAGAGAATGTGCGCAACACTTATTAAAGAGAGCAGTAGGGTACATTATGTAAAGTCAAGGTGTGCAGTGCTTATCATTAAAGAGAACGTTTGATAGAGAAGAGAAAGCGTGAAATGCATGTATAAAAGCTAAGGTAAGCACGTACTAACACCGTAAAGAATTTGCTGACACGTTAAATTCTGCTCTGTGTATGGGAAAGCGTGTATGTGGGAGAGTAAAAGTTGTGCAGGGAATGTTTGGTATCAGTCCTGGAGATGCTAACCCTTTTGACTACAATGGTGCATTTCCATATTCATTCTGCTTACTATTTGGTGATTTTATACTGCTTCAAAAATTTATGTGAGGATTGAAATAGTCAAGACTCTAGCCATTAATCTTATTACCTTCATAGACCCTTTCTAATGTCAATAAAATGGTCTAATTGTACATAAACCTGAAAGTAAAAATGTGTCCTAGTATTAAAGAGGCCAAGAGTTTGTATCCGATATAACGTAACACATCTATTTAGTTGTTGCTTTGGCCTGTCGGTGGAAAAATCTAGCGTCGTCTCGTCACTCTAACCAATTTGACATGATTTTGATCCTCTCTTTTCCCACCATAACTTTTGTGATTTACAGTTCTCATTATTTTAGTCTACATATCAGAATTTTCCTTTATTACTTCTTTCCACCGCTGCGTGTGACTTCTTTGTTGGGGCATCTTAATATCAGTCAATTAATCAATCAGTCAGTCAGTTAATCGGTCAATCCATCAATTCTCTCTCTAGTACTCTCAGACGCTTTCATCATCCTCAGGTTAGTGGTGGACCTAAGTTTTTCCTCAGGTTATGTAAATGGTAGCATATATAGAGTATCTTACCAAACAATGCGTCAACAGTTGCTGAATTCTAATTGTGTTTTTATGACTAACCTTGGCAGAAAATATACAGTGACCTTTCCGAAGATAAGTTTAAGGTTACTATGGAGTTCGTACTGAGCTCTGCCGTTCGCTCTTGTGTTTTGGATCTACTATGAAGGTTTGTGTTCGCAATATGTAACTTTTCTATTATCTGTGAATTGTGTACTTATTTATATCAATAATTCAGTCACTCACTCATTCTTACTCATGCTTTTATTTGGTTCCTTTCTTACAGACTCACTTTGTCAGCTTTCTCGTCGCTTACAAAATTCACTCATATTCTTCATCAGTAAAAAGTAATCAATCACTCACTTACTTATTCACTCAATCAATCAATCAATCATTCAAACACGCAGTCAATCCCTCACTCATTCACACACTCACTGAGAAAATGAAACTCACCCTCTTACACTGTCAATAAGTCAGTCAGTCAGCCAATCATTCACACACCACCAATCATGCAACCAATCATGAAGTCCTGTCCTCGGCGCTACTCTTGCTGTCAGTGGCTCTGGGACGCGACCTTGGTGTTGGCGTCCCGGGAAGACTCGCTAGGCGTTACGTGTCTTCGTCCACGGTACCCTGTTTACTTTTTACTGAATGGCAAAACTGGGATGCAGGCGAGGCGAGTAGAAGGAGTATAGGCGGGAACTGGCTACCTGTACTGGGCTACCTGTTGTGGGTTTTGTGACGGTGAGTGAGGTAGAGAGGGAGAGTATAGTGGTAGGGAAGGGCAAGGTGGATACTACTACTACTATTACTACTACTACGATGATTATTACTTACACGGGTCCTGGTTGTGGTAGTGTCTTGGCTTTACTCTCATTTTCCTACGCGTACTTTCAAGGTGAATATTTTGCTATGTAGAGGAAAAAAACCATCCTGGGGTGAATGTTGTGCACGCACCTCCAGTGAATTCCAGCAGTTGTGAATTGCTGAGTGTAAATTTACCAGAGAATGTTTACTCGGAACAAGTCTCATAAAAGAAAAAAAAAATAGAGAAATAAAAGAAAAAACATGCAGGAGGTTAATAAAAAATGTTTCCTTGTCAATAAAACACTCGAGTCATAAATTGTAGCACCATTCATCTCACCACGCAGCCTCCACACCCCCCACCCCCTTCCACTTGTGTAGTCCTCCCTCACCATGCAGTCTCCACACCCTCCCAACCCCTTTCCACTTGTGTATGCCTCCGTCACCGCCTCCGCCAGACACACCAGGAAGCACGGTGTCTGCAGGGTCGGGTCAGGGGCTCCCCGCGTGCCACTTCTCGTAGCATCCCTCTTTGCGTCATCCCTCCGCCACCAGCCATCACATTTTCCTTCACCTCGATTCATACTCATTAGAAAATAGATCTAGGGTCATCTGAGGTGTCGCGGCACGGTGGAAGGGGTCAGGACTCAGATTGTGGTGGTATGGTGAAAAGACTGAAGGGCGAAGGTACCATTAAAGCCACCTTGAAGTGAAATATGTTAAAGAAGCTTTGGAACGTTGGAAAATTAATAGAGTTAAGGCGCTGCATCGAGGTCAGAACGGCACCACAGAAACAATGGTTGAAAACACTAAAACAACCCATTCCCTGAACAACCTTGAGAATCTTACCAATTACTCAAAAAAACCCTCATTGTAATAGTTCCTTGAGAATTGTGAATGGAATAGAAATGAAATGTTTGATATTATGAACCCCTAAGTAATGGGGGGAAGTGGAGGAGGATGTGGAGGGGGAGATGGAGACTGGAATGAGGACCAGGACAAAGAGCAGCTCAAAATAGGACTGGTGGATCGGGGAGACCTTGGACGGGCGAAGGTGGAGGCGGGGAGGGTTCAAGGCTAGGACAAAGGACCGAATGACCCGACTTTGCTGCATTGAACCATAGCAACCGAGACCCCGAATACCGACCAGCAGCAGAAGAAGGAGCAGGAGAAGGAGGGGCGGGAGGCATGTGTAGTGTTGCCGGCCGCTCGTCCCACCTTGACTTTAACCTTGCGTTTTTGTGCCTCAGACGTATACATTTTTTCCCGTGGTTGTTACCTTGGCCAGATGGCGAGGAGGGCGCGGCTCGGGCCTTCACGGACGAAAACTAGTCCACTAACATTAAGCTAAGCCCAAGATGGTGACTCAAACTCCCTATTTGTTCTCGCACGCCTCTTGTACGTTCCTCCAACACTCCCTGCTACCCAAAACCCCCTCCTGTGTCACCTCCCTTGTACTACACTTAAGTAATTTCCAGGTAAACTTGCCCTTGACACGCTCGCCATCATAACACACCTGGCCGCTGCATGACTGGGCGAGATTGCAGGAAACTACAAAAAAAATTCTTTATTGGTATTATGACGCGCTTACAGATTTCCAGACCTCGAGTCATGAGTGAATTCCAGCAAATGATCATGTTTGAAATCAGATTAAAATATCTCATCATGCCAAATATGAATCCCAGAGAGAGAGAGAGAGAGAGAGAGAGAGAGAGAGAGAGAGAGAGAGAGAGAGAGAGAGAGAGAAAAGTAGATAGCAAGGTGGCCATGTTTGTTGGTCAGGAGCACACACGGGATGACCTTGACCGCGGAAGAAGCGCTCATGTGTGTGTGTGTGTGTGTGTGTGTGTGTGTGTGTGTGTGTGTGTGTGTGTGTGTGTGTGTGTATGTATGTGTGTGTGTCAGCTGATGGGGCGAAGGAATTGGGTCAGGGTGGGTCACTTCCAGCTACGATAGACAGGAGAGGGAGAGGGAGGGAGGGAGGGAGGGAGGGAGGGAGGAGAGGCAATGCAATGAAAAGGAAGAGAGATATTGTGAAAGAGAGTAGACAGGTCAGGCAGAAGTTCTAGTATGAAATGAATGAGGGAAACATTGTGAGAGAGAGAGAGAGAGAGAGAGAGAGAGAGAGAGAGAGAGAGAGAGAGAGAGAGAGAGAGAGTAAATAAATCCTTATGCAAGAAAAGAAATACGAAAATTGGAGAAACAAGTCTTAATAAGAAAATCAACACAAAAGGAAATAATAAAATGATAGATCAACAGTAAAATCAAACCACTGATAACATAAAGATAGTGAAAAAAAGCAGGACAAACAGACTAGAAATGCTGCAAAACCTCGAGGTAGACGATGGATAAAGATGAGTGAGGAACAGTGAAGGAAATAGAAAAATAGAAGTTAGTAACCATAATGAATCAAAAAGAGACAGTACACTTAGGATGGAGGGAGACATTAAACAGAGGGGCAGAGGAACAGTAAGAGGGAGAAAGACAGTAACTAATAAGCATTAAGGGATAGATAGACATTAAGCAGAAGATGATGGGAGACAGTAAGCAGAGGGATAAAGAAACAGTAAGAGGAAAAGAGGCAGTAAACAGTAAGCAGTAAGCAGTAATGAGTAGAGAAAGACAGTAAGCAAAGGAAAAGCATTAATTAACAGTAAACAGTAACAATAACCAGTAGTGGGTAGAGAGACAGTAAGCAGGGGTTGGAGGGTGACAGTTAATAATGGTAAAGAAACAGTAAACAGTAGCAGTAAACAGTAAGCAGTAAGCAGTAACGGGTAGACAGTATGCAGAGGGGTAGAGAAATCGTAGCAAAAAATAAGTAAATACCTGTAAAAAGAGATTGCGTGAGGGGAAGCACCGCACGAAGGTAAAAAGTGGACGTGTATATTAATTTGAGAATAAACATTGCAGGAGGGGAGGATAGACAATATGAATGAGGAAAGGGGAGGGCGGTGAAAGGCATGCTCAAATATGACATGTTAAGATACACACACCCATAAAAACACCACAGAAAAACAGACAGTTGGGTGAACAGCGGGAAATCAGAAAGGAAAGTAGCGCTTGTAATGGAAAGGAAGAAATATAATAAAAAAAAAAGATAGAAAAGAAAGGGAGAGTGTCAGAAGTGAAACAGCAAGTCAGAGCAACTGAAAATAAGAAAGAGAAAGTGAAGGAGAGAAATTGGAAGAAAAAAAAAAAGTGATCATATGAAAGAAAGACTGTAAGCAAGAAAATCAGATCAATGAGGAAAAAAAATGAAAAAAAGAGAAAGAAATGTAGAAAGTAAGTAGTCATTGGAGCAAGGAATAAAGAATGGTGAAAAATACGAGTTCGAAAGAGAAAGAATAATTGACGGGGAAAAATTTATCTATAAAAGGGAAAAAAATAGATAATAAAGATCAGGAATAAGAGAGAGAGAGAGAGAGAGAGAGAGAGAGAGAGAGAGAGAGAGAGAGAGAGAGAGAAAGGAAGGAAGAAAAAAAAAGTGATAAAGGAGAAAAAAAATGAGAATTCTTGATAGTGAGGATTAAGAATTAAAAAACAGAAAGAGAGAGAGAGAGAGAGAGAGAGAGAGGAAGGAAACAAAAAATGGAAAGAAAGTAAGTGAAGGTCACACTGGCATCATACTTGACCAATGAGCTTCTCTAAACTTGACCTTGTTTTCGATATTTTCACTAAACGATAAACAAAAAACAAAAAAAAAAAAAAACTTCACTCAATACTGTTTGCTTCATTACTGACCTTCCTGCCTCCACGCCGCCACCGCCACCGCCACCGCGTCCTCTGTTGATGCTGCGTCAGAAGAGGAAAAAGTTACCGCGTAGTATGATTTCCCTTTCGACTTTCCCTTTCCTTACGTTTCTGATCTGATTCTTTCGCTTTACCAGTTTCCTCGAGCACCCAAACTTTCGCTTCTCCTCGTACCGTTTTTTTCTTCTCTAATTGGCCTTCACATTCAGCTGTTTAGTTAATGAAGGAGGCGGTGATCTTTAGAAGTACTTTTTTCTCTCTCCCTAATGCTAAACACGGCTACTTTGGGTGTTTTTGTGAAGGTCATCGTTACATTTAGGCTAGATACTTCCTTAACTGATGCCCCTATGATGAAAAAAGTTAGAGGGAGAAAGTGACTCGATGTGGGAAGGGATACAAACAGGTACATGCTTTGGTTGTGTCTCCCGGATGTGTGTCGGTAACATTCACCTGTCAGAGGGTATACCTGTCACTCTCTTTTTACCTGGGCAAGTGATCGAGGGAGCTGATTACGTCTCTTTAATTAATAATGTAAAAATTAAGAAAAAGGTGAGAATTTATGTTATCTATCTCTGTCTGTTTGTCTGTCTTCTCTCTCTCTCTCTCTCTCTCTCTCTCTCTCTCTCTCTCTCTCTCTCTCTCTCTCTCTCTCTCTCTCTCTCTCATCTCTCTCTTCATCATCGAGTGTTGTTTTTTACGTCGCGCACACACACACACACACACACACACACACACACACACACACACAATCATCAAGTATCTCCCTCTCCCTTCCTTTTACTTCTTTTTTTGCTTCTTCTTCTTTTACAATTTGATGATCTCAGACTTTCTTCGTTTTGCGTCTTAAAGCTGACAGTTCCTTCTTCCTCTCTCTTCATTTCTGCCTCCTCTCTCTCCCCCCCTTCTCCTCCTTCTCCTCCTTCTCCATCTCTCCTTCTTCTTACCACTAGTTTTCTCCTCCTTCTAGTCGTCCTCCTCCACTTAGTCCCTCTCCTCCTCCTTCTTCTCCTCCTCTTCTTTCTCCTCCTGCTCTACCTTTTCTCTCTCTTCTTACCACTAGTCTTCTTCCTCTAGTCGTCCTCCTCCACTTAGTTCCTCTGCTCCTCCTCCTCCTTCTCCTCCTCCTCCTCCTCCTCCTCCTCCTCCTCCTCCTCCTCCTCCTCCTCCTCCTCCTCCTCCTCCTCCTCCTCCTCCTTCATCTTCGAACAGGAATTTCTCGCCTTTCCTTCACTTTCGCTCCTGAGAGAAAAAAAATCCTTACTACATTAATGATTTCACTTTCAAGTAATGGAAAAAAATAAAGAAAAGTAAAAGGAAAAAAGAAAGGAGAAAAAAAAACTCACTGTAATTCCTTTCACTACTGGATAATCCTTTAAGAGTCAAAAAAAGGCTAGGAAAGAAAAGAAGATAGAAATGATCAGTGTAATAAAACAGATCGCGTATGTCTGACAATCGCTCGTGTTCAGAAAGGCCTTCTCTTTTCACTACGTCAATTTTCCAAGGCCACAGAGACAACTAGCCGGGATTTAAAAGACAGTTTCTCATTTTGATGAACTAGAAATATTGCCAATCTATCACCAGAACCATAGGAATACTCTTAAAAACACGAGGATCTTCAACTGGAGTCTGGAAAGCAGTGGTGGTGAGAGAGTAAAGGTTTTCAGAATACGTGACAGTATCTGGTGGTGATTAAGGTGATGATAGCTGAGAGTGGAGATGTGTGTAGTGAAGGTAGTGATGGTGGTGATGATGAGGCAGTGGTAAAAGTGGTGGTGATGATGATATGGTGATCTGTAAGTCAGTTTTACTTATTTTTTACTAGTAATGGTAATATAGAAAGAAATGTGTGTGTGTGTGTGTGTGTGTGTGTGTGTGTGTGTGTGTGTTAAGGGATTTCAAAGAGTGCAAAACCATTTAAATATTCACGAAGGTGTTTGATTTCCACTAACTGTACGTAATATAGAGAGAAACTAAATAATCAAATATGATAGTGGTGGTGGTGGTGGTGGTGGTGGTGGTGATGGTGGTGATGGTGGTGGTGGTAGTGGTGGTTGTGGTTATAGAGACTGTGATGATGGTAGCAGTAAAGGTGAATGACGCAATATTGACGTTATTGTTGATCATAAGCTGTTACGATTGCTGTTTGTGGTAGAAAAATGGACTGCTGTTGTTGTTAATATTACTCTTTATAGTAGTAATAGCCGTAGTGATAGTGATAGTTGTAGCAGCGGTAACGATGGTGGTAGTGCTGCCGGCGTTGATGATAATGTTAGTAGCGTAAGTGGTGGTGATCATATTAGTAGCGATTGCAAACGTGGTAATGATAGCGTTGGTGGCAGTGGCAGTGCTGGTGTTGGCGTTGATAGCGTTGGTGGTGATGGTGCAGGAGCGTGCCACGGAGAACGATGCAAGCAGGCGACCTTTGACCCAGTTTCCAGGTTAGGTAGTGCTATTCCCAGGCGACCGGTCATGTGAGGCGAGGCTGGAGGAACCGGTTTGAGGCGTGTGAGAGACGGAAGGGGAGGAGGAAAGGGGACGAGGAGGAGAGGAGAGACATATGGGGGAAAGAAACCATGGGGGGGAAGAGAAGAGGACGAAGAGTAAGGAAGAGGAAGAGAATGGGGAGAGATGAAGACTGACAGAATATGGAAAAGGTTGAAGGAAAAGGGCATGAAAGATCGAAGGTAGGCAGGTAAGGGGAGAAAGGAAGGAAATGGGTACAAAATACAGAAGACAAAGGAAGATTGCAATTGGGAAGGAAGGAAAAGAAAAGTGTTATGAAGTATTTGACTGATAGAATATAGGAAAAGGCGATAGAAAAGAAATAAAAAGATGAGGGGAAAGTTGGAAGGAGGAGAGAAAGGAAAAATGTACGATTGAGGGAGGGGAGGAGGAGGAGGAGTGGAAGAAGAAGCAATGAAGAAGGAAGTGTGAGAGAAAAAAAAAGTAGGATGGAAAGAGAAGCCTGATACTTTCCTATGAGAGAAAGAGAGAGAGAGAGAGAGAGAGAGAGAGAGAGAGAGAGAGAGAGAGAGAGAGAGAGAGAGAGAGAGAGAGAGAGAGAGAGAGAGAGAGAGAGAGAGAGAGAGAGAGAGAGAGAGAGAGAGAGATAGACAAACAAGAGAGAGAGAGACGAGAGAGAGAGATCTCTCTCTCAGCGAGAGAGAGAGCACCATACTTATGTTCAGAAGTAGACTGAAAAGCTTTCTACTAAATAATGATATGGATATTAATTAAAACAGCTACACACTCAATCCACCTGATAAGTAGTTTAAACAAGAAAGATTTACTTATCTATATAGTTTATTTTCTTATGTATAACTGTTACCGGATGTATATCTCTCTCTCTCTCTCTCTCTCTCTCTCTCTCTCTCTCTCTCTCTCTCTCTCTCTCTCTCTCTCTCTCTCTCTCTCTCTCTCTCTCTCTCTCTCTCTCTCTCTCTCTCTCTCTCCTCTCTACTTCTCTCTGCCTCTCTCTATCTCTCTCCCTCTCTGGCTGTCTCCTTCTCTGCCTCTCTGTCTCTTTCCGTCTCTACCTCCTTCCCTTTCTGTCTCCCTTCCTTTCTGCCTCTCTGTCTCTCTGCCTCTCTCCCTCTCACTTTTTCATCCCCCAGGTGGCGGAAATGAATACAGGTTACAAGGCGAGAGTCCACTGGTGGTTTCATAATGACCGCATCAGAGAGAGAGAGAAAGAGAGAGAGTGAGAGTGAGAGTTATTTTGACACTAATTACATCTGAAGTTATAATGAGCATGATGTTTATTTATTTACGTATTCATGTCTTTATTTATGCATTCATTTATTCGTCTATTCTTATTGCATGTTTCGCTTTCATGATGTACTGGAATGGAGCTCAATGTTGTCAGTGTGTGTGTGTGTTTGTGTGTGTATGTGTGTGTCTAATTAGTCAATATTACCTAACCACACCTTCCACAAATCAATTATGCATACAAAACCTGTCAAGCATAGAGAATTACGAGCTCAATTAATAACAAACTTTCGATTTACTTTCCACCAAGGCATTAGGAAGTCAGAACCATGCAGTACATTCACCGCCCATCACTATAACACCTGCCGGAACTGCCTTTATATGCTACCTTTCTATTGCAGTAAGTTCAAGTCTTCAGGTTCAAAGTTCTTTGCGGGGATACGTATAAGAACAAGACTCCCTATTGTTCCCTTACTGGCCAATGAGACAAGAACGAATGATGAAAAGAACTCACTATGAAAGAAGAAAAGTTCATTATGACATGGAATTAGTGGACAGAAAATATAGTCTCCAGTAAAAAAGAGAAGAGAAAAGAAATAGAGATTAAGATGGAGAAATAGAAGGTTACTTGTCTTTTAGGGGATTAGCATTCAAATGAGCCTTTTTTAATATTTTTATGCCCTTAGCTGGTTTCTCTCCTCCATAAAATAAATAAATAGATAAATAAATAGATACATGAATACACATATAAACATATACACATACACTCATACATACATATATATCATATAGCGTATACAAAGTCAATATAGGAAAGTATCTATTGTAGGTGTGGGTGACATTTACATGAACTCAGGAGCAAATGAAATAACAATAAAGGTCATCGTGAAATAGAGCATTGTGGTCCATTAATAGCATATTGGTATCACAGTGTATCAGTAACTCTCTCTCTCTCTCTCTCTCTCTCTCTCTCTCTCTCTCTCTCTGTCCTTGGTGTCCTAGTGTCCATAGTGGCCAGGGTAGCGGACCTCGATGCCCTGCGATGCTCAGGTTGAAGTGAATGTTGGCAATGAAAAAAAGTTCCCTTTGTTAAGCCCACGGCCATTCACTCATTATTAACAGAGAAAGAGAGAGAGAGAGAGAGAGAGAGAGAGAGAGAGAGAGAGAGAGAGAGAGAGAGAGAGAGAGAGAGAGAGAGAGAGAGGGAGAGGGAGGTGAAAGGAAGGGAGATTCAATATATAACATTATAATATACGATTACAAAAGGCTAATTAATAACATGCCTTTCTCTACACTGACTAGCTGGGTGAATGGATGAAATGGACGTACTTACAAACAAACAATGAAACAAGAAATAAATCGTCAGCAAAAGAGAAAAAATATTACGAGATAAAAAGTTTTGTCTGGTAATAAAAGAAAAAAGAAAGAGAAAAAAAAATAAAGCATTTCGTAATAAGTAAAAGTTGTCAAGGTTGTTATTAATGTCGCAAGAAAAATTGTATATATAACTCAGCACCATGACTTCCCACAGAATTAGTGAGTGCATGAACCAAAGATAAGAACACAAAGCAACAAAATATACGCTTTCCTCGCCTCACACGTACACCTTAAGCTATACTTCACCATACATTCCTACTTACAGACTCCCATTACATGTACACCTTTAGCTATATTTCATCATACATTCCTACTTACAGACTCTCCTTACATGTACACCTTTAGCTATATTTCACCATACATTCCTACTTACACCCTCTCCTTACATGGACACCTTTAGCTACATTTCTGAAACATCCTTACTTTCACACAATACAAAGATCTTTTTCCATCAACCTCACCTCTAAAACAGCTTTTCTATCACATCTCACATACTCTTCCTCTCCTTATTTCACACCAGCACAGGACCTTATCAACGTTACACCTCCTACTCCTTTCGCTTTTTTTCTGTCTCTCTTTCCATTATCCATTCAAAAAGCGAGAGCTACAAGAGGAAAAAAAGGAAAACTATGATGCTACTATTAAAATTGTATGGAGGTCATGTAACTGAAGGAACATATAAACTCAATTGTCGTAAAATTCAAGTCCACAATTTAAACCATTATTCCTTTCTCCTTCTCACCTTCGTTATAACCATCAAACCCTCTCAGTTCACCCCTTCTAGCTCTCTTTCCCCACCCACGTCACTCATATCATCATTTAAAACCTCAAAGATCGCCATGTGTTCTAGTTCGGTACAGAAAGAGGCCGGAGGGGGGAATGAGGATGACTTTCCCTTGATAGGACTCAAATTAGTGTGTGATCTGAGGCCTGAAGGACGTGATTTATTGTTCTCTTTGAGGTGCAGTTTGATGTGGATGCTGCGTAAGCTAGGAAGGGTGAGGGAGAGAGAGAAGGAAAGGGAAAGAGAGAGAGTTAGTGTAGGCTTGTTAGAAGAGTTAACGTCCCTTCATGTATCCTTGATTGTGGTCAGTGCGGGTCTCGATGCCTGACGAAGGTGTGGCTAATGCATGGCCTAGTAACCTCCAGGTATTCTCAGCCACGTGGTCGCAAAGGGAAAGGGTGTTAATATCATATATTTGGTTTTATAACATTCCCGCAGTGTGTCCTTACGGAATAATGCCAGAGCGGTGTGTCATCATCCTTGGTTAGCACAGTGGGTTACTTGAAGGGCGGCTGTGTGTATTATTCATCTTGGTTTCGTTTTAATTCCCTGATGTGACTGCCATGAATGTGACTCCTTATGTAATTTAGGGAGATTTGTCTGTGCTCTCGTATTTTTTTTTATTTTGTACCATGTGGACTTTTCACGGGATTTTTTGGGATAGAGGGAATATTTTGGGGGGTACCTCCTATCTAAAAGCCCACCCGCTAGGAAACCGTTGTCCCGAGAAAGGAACCCCAACCTACACTCGGACCGTGGACAGAATTCGAACTCATGCGCTTGGAGACCCCTCGGACCCCAAAGCACGCATAGTTCCAATAGCCACGAGTGTTCTTAATAGGAATAGGAATAATGATGCAGTTTTTTTTATGAAAGAAAGGAAGCTGGCAAAGGGCAACAAAAATTAAAAAGGACATACTTGATTGCCAGTTCCTTAAAGATAATAAGAGTCAGCCAAAAGTCTGGGACAAATGACAAATATGCTTGTTCTGTTTTCATTAAGAGTGTAATGATACGTCAATTTCGTGTCACCCAAGATCATGACATCATTTCTCTCATTACAGGTAAGTTTCATCCAATGGCTTCCTTCCTCACGCTTCCCGGAGCTTACACACCTGCGAGCTTTGAGTGAGTACAGATTTTTAGATTTTACTTGTCTACATACACTCTTTTTCAGTTGTTATGCATGTCAAGATCGTGTTTTAATGTTGTCGTGTTATGGTGAATTGTCTTTGTGATGTTTTTATCTCTGAACAAAACACTCGAGTTCAGAAAATAATCCTGAACTCTTGTACTCTGATAAAGAAATAATAAGAAAAGTCTATTTGCTTAAGTTGAAAATGGTATGCAGACCTAATGTTTTGTCTTTATGATTGGCGCAACGAAACTCCGCCATGTGAGCTGAAGAGAAGACAAGAGGAATAGGAAGTTGAAATGAAATGGAAAAAATAGTATCACATAGTAGTAGAGTAGACAGAAAAGTAAGAATATTCGAGCGATAAGAGTGAAAAGGGAAGGTGCTGAAGTGAATTTGCGTAAAAAATATTAAAGAAGAAAGTGTCAGGTAAGGAAGCAAGCAGAGCTGTTTTGTTTTGCGTTGTAGACAAGTTATGCTGGCGTCTGGCCTTCCTTTCACCCTCACCTCCTGTCTCTTGAGCACGACTGTGACCCCTCCTGGCCGCCACGCACATGTCGCAGCGGTGGCCGTGGCTGTGGAAGCGCTTCTTACCCTAATCACTGGCTTGGGGGTAGCTGGGTTAGGGGTGGACGTGTAAGGTGGCCCAGGTGGTATGTCCCTAGTAGTCCTGCCCCTCTGAGCCACCAGGTCGGGGGGAGAGGCAAGGGGCGCAGGTGGCTCTTACGCAAGCATCGTTCACCAGCTTTCTCCTGTAGGCCGTGTGAGCCGCCAGCGTTTCGTGATCACAAGGAGCCGCCCCATATTTTCACACCTCGAGGCTGGCTGGTAAAGGGTGCCTGACATACACACTCACTCATTCCTGGTTGTACGTACACCTGAAAATTTGCATATTTGGGAGTGTAAATTTGTCCAGTAACATTACACTCACCTAAGTACACCGTGCGAGTAAATAATTTGTTGGTAACCGCTGCCAACTGCTAACTGAAATTTATTTATAACCTTTGCCTTGACCACTAGAAAGGTCAAGCCCATGAGTAGCTATCACGCGCCCCGGACTCCTCGCTCCTTCTCCCCACCAGCAAGGTCACGGGAAAGGTTGCATGACGCCCTGAGGCAGACTGACATGCATCACCTCACTTTGAAATGCCGGAACAGTAATTGAAATGCCCCAGCAAGAACAAGGGTATTCTTGGTCGTGTCTTGATGATTTGATTACTTCCTGCCACAAAGAAAGATGTCCATCGGGATGCATTACTTTGTGCAGAAAGAGTCAAGCACCTTATTGCATGGCAGGTGACAGATGACATGTGGCGGAGATCTCTGCCTCATGCCCTGCCAACACTCGAGAACGAAATGAAGAAGCAATCTTTATATAGATTACTGTTAACGCCTCATGGAAGACAAAATATGAATAAATAAACAGGTGGATGAAATAATAGTGCTACAGATGAGGAACTGAGAAAGAAATACACAAGAGGCACAAACCGGCATGCGTGCGTGAGTGACAGTGGAGGCGGAGGCTGAGTGGAGGGCGTGGGTTTCTGCGCCTTCAAGCCTCAAGAACTTACTTATCTGACATACAATTTCCTTCTCCAAATAAGCCCACTACTGTAGCCTTCAAGTCCAACCGGTTTGTCTGTCAGGGCCGCTCGGCGCCCTGCGGGGAGGAACACTTGCACCAATAAGAAAAAAATTAAACTATATTCATGAAGACTGCGTCGGAAGCAGGTTTCGATCGGAGTAATTTGCTGTCCTGCAACAGGTTGGGGAGGGTGGAGGAGTGGCAGGCCGCGGCGTAGCTTTGAGAGGCGTTATGAAACTCTTTTTTCATTTCCCGTTATACTTTGTGGCTCTTTGTTTTCTCACGTTTTTTCTCTCGTTCCTGTCGACCGTGCGGCGTAGTTGTCGTGGATTCAGGTATTTTAGCTCAGTAAAAAGTTATATTATTTCTTCTCACACCAATCACTTCTACAAGGCCTCTGAAATGACATTTCATTGGACGTGACTGGAAGCCGGTGATGAAAGTGAGAATGAAATTGGCGGGTCAGTGCAGTGCCGGGCCTCCGTGGTGGGCTTATGTCCTCTGAGGGCGCGGCGGCGGAACGTCCTTCACCCGGCGTGGGAAGCGGGAGTCGCCACGCCGAGGACGCGACGAGCCTGTCTCAGGGACATCCACTAAGAGGACGCGCGCCGGGACAGGTTGGACGTGGGGATGGTGTACGTAAAAACTGCCATGTACATCAATCGTGCTTGACGAGGATGCATCCATAAAGACGTAGATGCACGCATGAGCCTCGCGGTGCCCAGCTGCGGGTGAGGTGAAATTCCTGCATGATACCTGCGCCTCACATACTCACATCGAGGGAGTGACTGGGCGTGTGATGTATGGCAAAATACCATACCATTATCACGAGATGCTTGTGGAATATCCTCCTCTGACCTTGAGGTCTGAGAGACTTGGGACAAAAACATGAATTACTCGAGCGTGAGGCGAGGACAAGTCCCCTGAGTCACTCGGCGCCGCGAGCAGACACTCACTATTTATATCACGCGGTGAACGCCTAGCTTGGAAGTGGCGGCCTCTGGTGCTAATGGATTTCCAGCGTTCACCACTCATGCTGTATTCCGCTTCTTGACAACAATAATAGCAAATCACCGCGACGAATGGCATTATACACGCGGTGGCGCAAGATTTATTCGCAATAGGAGTCGTGTTTATGTACTGCTCAAAGCGAGGCAAAAGGACGCCGGCAAGAAAGCAGCCTGCTTTTACCTTGGCGACGCATATTTGGTCCTGAGTTAGCGTAAAAAAGTCGGTTCACTGGCAGGTTGAGAGTGAGAGCATCAGCTGGTGAGGAGTGTCGCCTGCCTCGCCACGCCTCACTCCACCCTGCCCAGACCCGCCTCGCCTCTATTGTTTCTTAGCTCCGTCGTCGTCCTCGTCCTCGAGTTGTGGCCGCTACCCGCACGGTGCACTGACATTGAAAGTGGTGTTGTGTTGCCCACCGCGATCCACCACCTCCTCTTCTATCGACCAACCTACTTAACTACTTACCAACCTTTCCCCCTCTACACACACACTCACTCACACACACACACACACACACACACACACACACACACACACACACACACACACACACACACACACACACACACACACACACACACACACACACACACACACACACACACACACACACACACACACACACACACACATACACACACTTGAACACACATTAACTTTGTACCCAGAGGTTTAGAGACCTAGATCCAATACATGACCTCCTCCATGTTGCCAATAACCTTGACAGTCTTGATAAACCTGCTTCACCTTACTTCACCTCATTTGGAACACTGAAATTCCCCTAGTTTTTTTTTTTCTTTTCCATTATTTTTTTCACCAAATTGAGGGACGCTGATAAACAAGTAAAGGTAGGAACAATAACCTTGAAATTCTGTACATGTATAAAGGAGTACTGGTTTTAGGACAAGCATATATACGAAGGACAGTTAAAAACGCAAGTAGATTCCTGCCCTTGAGAACTCCACCAGCGCAGCCTTCAGCGCCTCGTTACAGGGATTAGCGGGCATAGGACTGATCGAATTCCTTGATATAGGGGACGAAAAAAAAATGATTAGGAGATTGGCTGACTCTGCTTCACCTGCCCGACTGTTACGAAATGTCACCTGGTAAGGGATGAAAAATTGAGTTGATAGAAGAGAACCGAGTAAAAAAATCAGGTATGGTTGATGGTGCTAAGACGACCGAGGACACACACACACACACACACACACACACACACACACACACACACACACACGGACGCACGTTCCAGGGGTGACACGTGCCAACCTGTCATGTCCAATTAATGTACTTTTTAACGTATACCATTCTTTTACTCGACAGTATAAGAATAGAAGGAAAAATTACGAACATACACAGAGTTAACGAGGCCACATTATTTTAGAACTGGTTGTATGAATGGAACTTGTATATAAGAATAGAAATAATAGCAGTAGAGAGAGAGAGAGAGAGAGAGAGAGAGAGAGAGAGAGAGAGAGTAATCCAAGAAGTAGAAAGGCAAGGAGTTGGCAGCAGTGTGTGGGTGTGATGGACAGGTAAGGATAACGGAGCCCCGAAAACAGGATCACCTTTTGGATATATGTTCATTATGTCAATCTCTCTCTCTCTCTCTCTCTCTCTCTCTCTCTCTCTCTCTCTCTCTCTCTCTCTCTCTCTCTCTCTCTTTGTTGGTTAATGATATCCAGTACTTTATTTTCTTATCCTCTCTATTTATTTTTTTCCTTCTAACGTGTGAGCAGAATACACAGTTGACAAGAAGGACGTTAGGCAATAAACTTCTTCTGCACCGGTTACAAGAATATATATTAGACCCTTATCTGTTCATCTGTGTGTGTGTGTGTGTGTGTGTGTGTGTGTGTGTGTGTGTGTGTGTGTGTGTGTGTGTGTGTGTGTGTGTGTGTGTGTGTGTGTACTTGCAAGTCCTGCTTTTGCCACACCCATACAGCCACACAACTGGAGAGGAGGAGGAGGAGGAAGAGGAGGAGGAGGAGGAGGAGGAGGAGGAGAGGAGGAGGAGGAGGAGGAGGAGGAGGAGGAGGAGGAGGAGGAGGTGGAGTAGTGGGAGGGTTAAAGAGATGGAGTGGGAGGAAGAGGACGAGGACGTGGTGGAGAAGGAGGAGGAGGAGGAGGAGGAGGAGGAGGAGGAGGAGGAGGTGGAGAAGGAGGAGGACGAGGAGGAGGAGGAAAAGGAGGAGGAGGAGGAGCAGGAGAAGGAGGAGGAGGAGGAGCAGGAGAAGGAGGAGGAGGAGGAGCAGGAGGAGGAGGAGGAAAAGGAGAAGGAGGAGTGGTGGGGGTGAAGAATCCTGAGGAACGGACAAGTGCACAGAAAAAAAACGTCCTTCAGCCTCAGAGGAGTGGAAGAAATATTTTAAGTGAGGAAATACGTAGCTTTTAATACACCGGCCACTTTGCGTTTTGCGCCGACACAAATCTACAACAAAAATACAACAAAGAAATGAAAAAAAACCCCTTCTTTTAATCCTAATCGAGGTTAACTGACGTCGAAAATGAATCCTTTATATTGTTTTTCTTTCCAGTGTTGGCAAAAAAAAAAAACGAAATACTGAAAGAAAAGTAAGAATGATTTAATTTCCTATTCGTGGCTTGAATCTTAATGAAAAAGTATGCACTCTTAAACTCGTAAGGATCTGAAAAAAACAAGATAATAATACCAGTTAAGTAAATTGCTGTCTTTTAAGTGTGAGGTTGTGTTTGAAGGGAAAAGTACCAACAGGATGTGGTACACGTAGGAGGGTGAATGGGGAGCCTACCGCTGACAGGACGTGAATAATAAGCAGAGAGAGAGAGAGAGAGAGAGAGAGAGAGAGAGAGAGAGAGAGAGGAGAGAGAGGAGAGTCGCCTATCAATATGATCGCCAGATGGAAAACAGGAATAGAAACGCTTTTTTCCTCTCTCTCTCTCTCTCTCTCTCTCTCTCTCTCTCTCTCTCTCTCTCTCTCTCTCTCTCTCTCGCATGCATTATCAATATTGATAAGGCATTTCTACATCTTTTTTTTACCACTGGTTTCTCATTGGTTGATCATTTTCCTTCCTGCTTTTTTTTTTTTTCTGATTCAATACTAGAAATACGAAAAATCATTCTCATACATTCCTTTACGTCCATTTATCTTTATATACATACATCCAAACATATTTCTTTATAACATTCAACTTAACTCAGAAATTTTCCTCTGGTTTTCATTTTCTGTGTAGGATTGCAAATAAAGACGAATACTCATACATAAAAAACATATACCTACATACATACATACATACATACATACATAGCTATTCATCCTCTTATACACATGGACAAACAGGTGATAAATAACAACAGGTATCAAAGAAGCTTGCCTGTAAAAGGGCGTGAGCGTACCAGGAGGAGGAGGAGGAGGAGGAGGAGGAGGAGGAGGAGGAGGAGGAGGAGGAGGAGGAGGAGGAGGAGGAGGAGGAGGAGAAGGAGGAGGAGGAGGAGGAAAAGGAGGAGGTGTTGGTGGAGGAGTGAGGGAGACAAGGAGGAGAAAGAGGTGGGGGAGAGAAGGATCCTTTTGCCTGCTTGGGAGTTTAAGGACGGGTGGAGAAGGAGAGGGAGACAGACAGAAGGTAGGCTAGTTTATGTTGTTTTGTATAGGAAGGAGGAGGAGGAGGAGGAGGAAGAGGAGGAGGAGGAAGAAGAAGGGGAAGAGGAAGAAGAGGAAGAGGAGGAATACAAACGAATACAAAGGAAAGAATAGAGAGCAACAGACGTACTGGGCCAAACAAGGCTGTCTGCGCGATTATGCTACCACTGCACATCTCAGAAATTCAAATGGTAAAAGGAAAAGTTTGTAATGAAAGGCATGATAAAACTAGTAACAGAGGAGAAGGAGGAAGAAGTACAGAAGGAGGAAGAGATACAGGAGGAGGAGAAGGAGGAGGTGGAGGAAGAAGAGGAGGAGTAAGAGGAGGAGGAGGAAAAAGAGGAAGTACCAGTAATGATTAATGAGTCTTCTTGCCATTCTGACTGCATGATCATATGGCGCCTAGGAACACAAGAGAATAATTATGATAATGATAAGTGAGAAGAGTAAACAAGATGAGGAAAAAATCAAACCAGTGAGGAGGGAAGGAGGTTCGGATGAGGATGAAGATGAAGAATATAATCGCCAACGTATGAGAATAAGAAGAATGAATAACCAAACTGAGAGAAAGAGACGAGAATATCTGAATAAAGTGATAACGGGAGTGAGGAAAAAAAGTAAGCAACGGTAGTCGAGTGGAAAAAATTAAGAAAGAGAGAAGCAAAAAGAAAAAAGGTGTTGTCAAAATAATGGAGTATACGCAGCAAGCAGAGACAGTGAGAAGGCAGAGTCACCCTTGTGAAAGAAAAATAACAAAGATAATGGAGTCAAACAGTGAAAAGCTGCTAATTGAAGAGGAGGAGAAAGAAGAGGAGGAAGAGGAAGAGGAGGAGGAGGAGGAGGAGATGATGATGTTGGTGATTACGATGGTGAAGGACAGGATGATGAAGGATACGAAAACGGAAGCTAAAAAACGATGATGATAATTGATGATGTTGAAAAATAGGAGGAAGAAGAGGAGGAGGAGGAGGAGGAGGAGGAGGAGGAGGAGGAGATAGTGGTGATGAGGGAGAAGGAAATAGTAATGGTGGTGGTGGTGGTAGTGGTGATGATTAATAATGGTCATGGAGGATGGAAAACAATAAGAGGAAAAATATAAGGAGGATGTGGAGGAAAAAAGTGGAAGAGTAGGAGGAAAACGCAAGGAAAAAAAGAGGAGGAGAAGGAGAAGGAGAAAAGAAAAAAAGATGAAGGAGGAAGAGGAGTAGGTGGATGAAAAAAAGAGGAGGAAGAGGAGGAAGAGGAGGAGGTGGAGGAGGTGGGGGGGATACGTGCATTGTAAACAAATCAAGCAGTGGACTTTTCTTTATATCATTTGATTGTTTTGTTTACACGCGCGTCCTTCCCACCTTGCCCTTCCTCATACTTCCCACGCCCCCGTGTCTCCCCTGAGGTCTCTTATTAACACACATTACCAAACATGCATTCCTCCATTCAAAGTTCTTTCCTGCCTGTAACCTTCTCCCAGTCCTCCCTTTAATCGCCCTACAGTCATCCACAGCCATGCAATCATCTACCTGTTTCTAAGTACCTATCTTATCTATTTATTCGTCTTTCACAGCATCTTCTACTGCTTATTCACATTCATCAACTTTTCTACCACATTTCAAATTCACTCTTCACATCTTTTTCCTCTTCTCTAAGCAGCTAAATGTCTAAATGAATAACTTACTAAGCTAACTTAATCAGATAAACTACCTCATTTATTTACTCACTCACTCACTCACTCACTAATCAAATATTCAACTGAATAACTAACTAACAACATAATTAACTAATCTACTCTTAAACTTCTTCCTCTTCTTTACCTTTCCTCACCTTCCCTCCTCCGCCGCTGTTACACCCGCCCTTCCCGCAACTCCCCGCTACGTTTTATGGCCGCTGCTGGAATATCAATGAAGGAGTGATCGGTATGCCACCATAACGGTAAATTAGCGATAGGCTGCTCCTTGGTATGCGATTGCCGCCTTGCAGTTCCTAATACCTCGCATGTAATTCATCGAGAGTGCCAAGTGGAGGTGTTGAGTTCATCTGTTCCCTTCATCCGTCCGGCGTCAGTTTTTAATGTGAGGGTTTCATTTAAAGGTGAACCTGCCCCTCTCTCTCCGCGCCACCTCAGACACCTACCCAGCTCATTTTGTTTTTATTTTTGAGGGAGCAAGTTGGCGATAATTATCTTACCTTTTTGTGGCCGTGATTTATGTACGTATTTTGTCGTTATTTAATAATTCGTTGGCGTTGCTTTTGTGTTGAGTTCTTGCTGTTCTGTTGTTGCCTTTGCTGCTGCGTCAGACTTCGAGGCATTGATAAGACTGAAGGATAAAGGCTGGGGAATTATAGGTAAGAAGTGGTTACCAGGAAAGAGTAAAGAGTAAACAGTGCTTGGTGATGTGTGGAGTGTTGGAGTGAAGACAGACAGACAAAAATACATTGATACGAGACACTGTAGGTTAGGAGTAGTGTTACCAAATTTGATTAGTTAATTAATGAGCAAAAGAGAGAGAGAGAGAGAGAGAGAGAGAGAGAGAGAGAGAGAGAGAGAGAGAGAGAGAGAGAGAGAGAACACTATCTCCTCGGTCGCCTGCTGGTCACCCAGCCAGTCTTTCCCATTACTGAGCGACCTCAGAGCTCATAGACCGATCTTCGGGTAGGACTGAGACCACAACACACTCCACACACCGGGAAAGTGAGGCCACAACCCCTCGAGTTATATCCCGTACCTACTTACTGCTAGGTGAACAGGGGCTACACATTAAGAGGTTTGCCCATTTGCCTCGCCGCCTCCGGGACTCGAACCCGGACTCTCTCGAGTGTGAGTCGAGCGTGCTAACCACTACACTACGCGGTGTGTGTGTGTGTGTGTGTGTGTGTGTGTGTGTGTGTGTAGAGAGAGAGAGAGAGAGAGAGAGAGAGAGAGAGAGAGAGAGACGTTCAGGAAGTAGGAATAAAAAAAAGTTGGATGGGTGGGAGGAAGGCAGGAAGGAAGTACCTAAGTAAGGGTGGTTAGAGGCAGCGAGGCAATAAACAAGATAGAAAATAGGTAAAGGAAGTAGGAAATAAAGAATGAAATTTCACAAAGTCGTCGGCAGCAGAAAAATAGGTTGTAACTAATGACAAAAAAGAAACATGCGAGTACCTTGATGCAACGTACCCAACGAAAAAAAAAAACAGTGTGAGAGAAAATAAAAACAAATAAGAAAACCGGCTTTTGGCACTACAAACGTACACAACACAAGAGAAACGAACACAAACAGACATGCAGAGAGAGACAGAGAGAAATTGCATGCATATTTAATGTGAGGGACAACAAATGAAATAAATAAGAGAAGGAAAAGTTAAGAAAAAGCTGAACTAGGAGGAAGAGAAGGAGAAGAAGAGGAGGAGAAGGAGGAAGAGGATAAAAGTAAACAGACAATATACATAATGACCAAACGGATACTTCATGCAAGGACACAAGAAAGTATAAGAAGGGTTTGAACAGCGGCGAGGCAGGAGAAGAAGAGCCGAGGAACACAGTATGAGGTCAACAGGGAATGATAAGTAAGGTTACTCGTGTGGCGAAAAGAGAAGGGAAGGAGAAGAGAGGCAGGCGAGAGACAGGCGAAAGAGGGAACAGAGTAGGAGGCAGAGAGACGAGAGGCAACCAACAGAGCGCCATTCACACCCACCCACCTTGACACACTCCAGGCACAGACTCCCTTACTTTGCAAAAACATCAATAGGAGGAGAAAGAAGAAGAAGAGGAGGAGGAGGAGGAGGAGGAGGAGGAGGAGGAGGAGATGGGTATTGATTGAGATGGTGACGATCGACAAGTAGAAGTATTTACAAGCTGTAGAAGAGGATCTAAGGGAAAGAGATGAGTAATTTTAGTAAGAAAGTAGAATAGAAACATGGAGGAAAGTGTGAATGAAACCAGGGGACATTTTCTTTGTTATACTGCCATGATTTGAAATACTGGATTATAGATGGTACTAACAGAGAGAGAGAGAGAGAGAGAGAGAGAGAGAGAGAGAGAGAGAGAGAGAGAGAGAGAGAGAGAGACCAAGAACCTCTTTCATCCAGGCAAACATAGGGAATAGTGAAAAAGTATAATCATAGGGAAGAAACAGTTGGTTGGTTATTTACATAGACTTTGACGAGGGAAAGGGGAAAGGAAGGGAAGGGAAGGGAAGGGAAGGGAAGGGAAGGGAAGGGAATGAAAAGGAAGGACGAAGGGTTCACAACCAAATATGTCACCCACTGTATTTTTTTGTGTTTTTACGTTTTGTAATTAAAAAAAATGACTAGACCCAAAAAAACGACTTTAAAAAGCTATAGCATTATCTTACGAGTACAAATAGAAAAGAAAATAGGGAAGAGGAAGGACAAAAGGTTTATAATACATTACTTAACCATGAATTGCTCTTTTCCTATCATAAATTCTGAAAAAAAAGGAAGCTGATAAAAAAAGGCACAAAAAACTATGATGCGGATGTTTTATGAGCATTAGGAGGGGAAAAGAACTGCACTAGATAAGCTTCCTCATACACTAGGTGACTAGAAGGAAAGGACGCTCTAGAAAATATTTGATCGCAGACATAAACAAATAGATCAAATGTAGTGTATATGAGAAATTGATTAAAAGTGATGACTCGGATCTTAACCCCTTCAGTACCATGACGCGTCTCCGTATTCATTCTGCTTGCTATCTAACGATTTTATACAGCTTCAGAAACTCATGTAAAGATTGAAATCGTGAAGACTCTGGCAAATGTTAGTAATCTGACCTCCATAGACCTTTCCTAATTTCAATAAAATGGTTTAATAGTACACAAATCTCAAGGGAGAAATGTGTCCCAGTACTGAAAGGATTAAAGACGAAAAAGGAGAAGAAAAGAAGAAGACAAAGAAATTAAAAGAAAATGAAAAAGAAGAAGAAAAGAAGAAAAAGAAGAAGAAGAGGAATAAGAAGAAGGATAAGCAAATAGAAAAGACGTAGAACACCAACAATTAAAACAACAGCAACAACAACAACAACAACAACAACAACAACAACAACAACAGGAACAATCAACATTCCTACCATCGTCTCGCCCATAAATCGGTAAAAGCTAAATTCACACATGGAGAGTTTGCACCCCATGGGCACTTCCTGACTCGAGGCTTCCTGGTAAAGCTTCAGTGATGCTCCCAGAGAACCTTTCCTGTTTTGCGGCGAAGGTGAAAATACCACGCACGTAGCCAAGGCGTCACCAGACATAAGTAAGATTCATTCAGGAACTTATTGGGCTTTATGTCGCATTGCTTCAGGTATTCAGTTAGGTACACAGTCATAAATGTATTTTGCTACGCTCTTCGTTGCCTCTTCATTGAATTCCGTATTAGTATTTCAATTCAACATGTCTTTTACCTGCAAACATACGATTTTTCAGTTTTTTTTTTTTCAATCATAGGAGGGTCTCTAGTTCAGGGCTTCGAAAAGATAAGAAAAAAAAAATTAGATGCTTAGTTAAGTGTTAGTCAGTCCATGAAGAATAGAATCAAAAGATAATATCGAAAATTTGAGATTAGATACTAGAGGTACACAAGATAGTGAATAGGTTGGGTCATATTAAGTTAGGATAATAAGTAAGGTTAGCAAAGGTTAAGTCAAATATGGTCATGTGTAGCTAAGGTCAGGTAAGGTTACATTAGCTTAGGTTAAGCTATCTTATTTTTAAAACCTGTATTTCACCAAATTATCTTGGTATCGAACCTGACCAGGCAGTTTCTTAGCCACACAACTCAACTATTGCACCAGAGAGCCGCCAACTAAAGAACACCAGAGATAAGAAAAAATACCCACAAATAAAAACTAGTCACTTTTTTCAAATCACATAACAGTCGACCTAGCGTGAAAGTGAACTGAAACACACGTAAGAGTGATTGTGTCATCGGTAAGTGTTTGATTGAATGCACTGAGAGGCGACCACTCACAGGTGTTCAGGGGAGGTTGGGGCGGTGCTTGGCGCGTGAGGGAACGGTGCAGGTGTGTGTGTGTGTGTGTGTGTGTGTGTGTGTGTGTGTGTGTGTGTGTGTGTGTGTGTGTGTGTGTGTGTGTGTGTGTGTGTGTGTGTGTGTGCGTGCGTGTGCGTGCGTGTGTGTGTGTGTATAAGTGCATCTACAACTATTGCTAAAGGTCACTGCTTCTCGACCGGTTGTTCAAGACGAGAGAGAGAGAGAGAGAGAGAGAGAGAGAGAGAGAGAGAGAGAGAGAGAGAGAGAGAGATGACACTTATGATAACCCACACTAGTTATAATGAAGGTATTTACCCAACAATCTTCCTCTCGTAACTCTTTTTCACACTTTCATTTTCTACTATTTTTTGTTCTCCCATAAGTCATCGCTTCCTTCGTTATCAAGCGCATTACCTCCATTACGTCCTCCATGTAAACGTGTAGTCTGGGCGTCATTTAGAGCAATTTTCATGCCTCTCCAGTTTAACTTTCTCATGTTCTTTCGGTTCATCATAATAATCTGTCCCACTTTACATTATATTTTTCATTGTCACGGCTCTACTGCTTTCATTCTCTCTTCTCCCTCTTACCGTCTTCTCACTCCTCCTCCTCCTCCTCCTCCTCTTTCTCCTCTTCCTCCTTTTTTTTATCCCTTTCCATCCCACGTCTCTTATTTAACATTAATCGGTATACCATATCGAAAACAACCTCGTAAGAACAAACATTACTACTCGTCCTTCCTTTGTCATTCCTCTGCGTTGTTTCTCCTACTTTTCCTCAGCTTCCTTTTCCAGTACCTCATAAATAAAGTCGAATCTGCATCTAACTCTCTTTTCTTCACGTGTCACCTTGATTATTGTTCCTCCTTTGTGTTCCCTTACGTTCATCTCGCATCTCCAGTACCTCATGAATAAAAAAAGTCGAAGTTTCATCTCGCCACAATCACATTCTTGATCCTTCTCATGTCACCTCGATTACTGTTGGCTTCACTTTCTCTATCGAGTCCGTCGCTGCATACGGGGTGACGCCACAATAATGGGTCGCAAATCGGCGCTTTTTTCAGTTCTTGGTATAAATGAGACTGGAAACGATTGGGTCACAGAGTATATGGAGGAGGAGTTGAGGTCATCGAGAGGGAGATAAAGCAGGTCACTAGAGGAACCTTGGGAGATTTAGGGTGTGAAGGATCTGGGTTTGTTTTAGGGTGAAGGAGGAAAGAGAGAGAGAGAGAGAGAGAGAGAGAGAGAGAGAGAGAGAGAGAGAGAGAGAGAGAGAGAGAGAGAGAGAGAGAGGGTGGCTTTTGGCAATGTTGGCTACAATCCGGTTGATGAAGATGAAAAGTGTGTTTGTGTGTGTGTGTGTGTGTGTGTGTGTGTGTGTGTGTGTGTGTGTGTGTGTGTGTGTGTGTGTGTGTGTGTGTGTGTGTGTGTGTGTGTGTGTGTGGGTAACTAGATAGACAAGTACGTAGGTAAATAGATATATGTGTATGTTGCGTAATAAGAACATAGTGATACTTCGAAAAACTTGACGAGCTTGGTTAGGTAAGGATGGGGTAAGAGGAGAGGCAGGGAAGGACAGACAGAAGCAAGGTCTCTTCCCACCACCACCATAACCGTGACCACTAAAATATTGAATCATGTTAACATCTTCCGCACCTGGGCACATTTGTATGAGTTTGTGTATGATTGGACCATTTTATTGACATTAGGAAGAGTCTATGGTGGTCAGAAGATTGATGGCCAGAGTCTTCACTACTTTAATCCCCACATTGACTTTCTGAAGCTGTATAAAATCAATAAATAGTAAGCAGAGTGAATAAGGAAACGCGTCATGGTACTGAAGGAATTAAATGTACGTCAACCAGGATACATACAACCAAATCGATGGGAAAAAGGAAACCAGAATATTGGGAAAAGGGAAAAGAAAATAGAAAAACCATAAAAGAATAAAGGAAAATGAGAAGAAAACTGAAATTATTATGAAAACATGGAGGAATTACGTGGAATGGATGAAGAAAAAGGAAAGAAAAACAAAATAAAGAGATGAATTGAAGAGGATAAGAAAAAAAATAAAAAAAAGATACAATGTACATACGTAAGTGAAGAGGAGGAGGTGATGAAGTAAAAGAAACAGGCAAGGAGAAGATAAGGAAGAGAAGAAGGAGGAGGAGAAGGACAAGGAGGAAGAAGAGGAGACAAATAAAAAGAAAAATAGGAAAAACACGATAAAGTTGAAGTGTTAACATATTAAATAGTAAAAGAAACAAAAGGAAAAAAAAAAGAAGATGAGGAGAAGCCTAAGATGTGAAGGTATAAGGAAGAGGAAGAGAAGGAGATGTTTGTGGATTAAGAAGAGGAGGAGAAGGACGAGAAAGAGGAGGAGGAGGAGGAAGAGGAGTAGTGTGGGCATGACTCTTATCTAACAGGTGTACTCTTACTCTTTCCCAGTCCAATGAACGGGTCCAGGAAGGAGACTCGGGACATCTTTCTGTATAGTATCCTTTGCCATCTCCTTGAACATGATCTGTGGTGGAGGAGGAGGAGGAGGAAGAAGAAGGAGAGGGACACAAGGGGGAGGAGGAAGGGAAGGATCAGGGGAGAGGGGAGTGGCAATAGCGGGATGCTGTCTCCTTGTTTAATTTGTGTGTGTGTTCGTGAGTGTGTTTCTTGTTTGTGTTCTTTCATTTCACTATTCCTTTGCTTCAGTTTGGTGTTGTAAGGTTTAGAATTTGTGTGAATTAACCTGTTTCTTTTTTTAATGATTTTTTGCAGTAGATAATGAATGAAATACTGGTCTGCTTGCCTCTCTCTCTCTCTCTCTCTCTCTCTCTCTCTCTCTCTCTCTCTCTCTCTCTCTCTCTCTCTCTCTCTCTCTCTCTCTCTCTCTCTCTCTCTCTCTCTCTCTCTCTGTTTTAGTTTCTTATTTTGATTTGTGTTGTTACTATGTGTTTATGTGAGGCATGCAGACAACACAGGACTCGTTTCTACTCTCTCTCTCTCTCTCTCTCTCTCTCTCTCTCTCTCTCTCTCTCTCTCTCTCTCTCTTTCTCACAGCAGGTCCTCGCCAAGCCAACTGTTCGTCCTTCGCTCGACCAGAAGAGCATCTCGTGTGTCGCAACTTAAAGCAGACACTCCCTACACCCCCCCTTTCTCTCTCTCTCTCTCTCTCTCTCTCTCTCTCTCTCTCTCTCTCTCTCTCTCTCTCTCTCTCTCTCTCTCTCTCTCTCTCTCTCTCTCTCTCTCTAAATGTTACAGTGTTAGTAGAACGATGAGTCTTAAGATTGAGAGAAAAATAAAAGATACAAGAATAGAATCTAAAGACACATAACAGATGGTTGTTTAATTATTGGGTGGTGTTTTGTTGGTGATATCTTAATGCTGGTGCCTTGTGTGTGTGTGTGTGTGTGTGTGTGTCTCTCTCTCTCTCTCTCTCTCTGGAATTTGGTGGGTCTCATTTCCTCTGTCTAATTCGTGGAGTGTGAATTGTAACAGACGCATTCCAGTGGGTTAACGTTCTTTGTTTTTGTGTTCATTGGGTTTCTTACTGTGGGTGCTGATGCTGATGATGTGTGTGTGTGTGTGTGTGTGTGTGTGTATGTGGTTAATAATGTATCATGTGTTTTTTTTTTTCCCTTTATTTTCCTTTTTTTCCAGCTTTGTTTATATTTCGTTGTGTGTTTTTTTTTTTCTGTCCTCTTCTCGATTCATCTGTGTTCATATTTGTCTTATTTTATCTTTTTCATCATCCTTTCTATTTATATGTCAACTTCTGCCTGTGTATCTATATTAGCATTCCATTTTACCTGTTTGTCTGTTCGTGTGTGGCAATGTTTTCCTCCTCCCTCTGCGTTCTATATACCTAACTGTCTCTCTCTCTCTCTCTCTCTCTCTCTCTCTCTCTCTCTCTCTCTCTCTCTCTCTCTCTCTCTCTCTCTCTCTCTCTCTCTCTCTCTCTCTCTCTCTCTCTGTGTGTGTGTGTGTGTGTGTGTGTGTGTGTGTGTCCCTGTCTCCCTGCCTCGTTGCCTCGGCTATCTGGATCTGACCCACGCGACTCTGCAGTGACCTTTACCTTGTAGGCAGCGGAGGTGGTGGTTTATCGATTTTATAACTTTTCTTTTTCTGAGGCATCGTGGGAGACAAGGATAGAGAGTAGACACCTTGACCTGCCTCCCCTGCCGCCTCTCTTGCGCCCCACTCTTCTGTCCCCTCTTTCTTGCCCCCTGCCCTGCCTTCTCTCGATTCTCAGTTGGCTACTCCTGACTCCTATTTTGCCTCCATGTCTCTCTTTTTCATCCATTTTCTTTCTGAGCACGACTGTTCCCTTCTTCCCTTTTTCTACTTCTCTTTATTTTCCTATTGTTTTATTCATTGATTCTAATTTCTTCACTCTCTCGTAACTCCCCCTAACCTATTTTTCGTCCTCATTGAATGTCCCTGCATTAAGTTACCTATCCCAGCATTCTTCCTCATTCTTCTATCCTCCCAGGTTCTTAGTATACCCTCCCATATCCTTCTCCTATTCCCAGCAGCTTTGTCTTCCATCTCCCCTCCACTCCGTGGTTTCCAAGTCCCGTTGACCCGCCATGCCTCTCCTAGTCTTTCAAGGTCTGGTGGTGACAATCCAAGCGACTGTATAGTGGTTTGTGCGTCCTTCAACACTCATGCCCTACGTACGTGCCGCCTCTTCTGCTTCTATTTCGTGCCCTTCCTCGTTGAATTGCCTTCCCTTCCACCTTTGTCATTCACGTCCTTCCACTTCCACCTCTGCGTACCCATCCACCCTCCCTACCATCGTTGCCCACAACACTGCTCTCCCACGTCTTGCTATTGTACGCCTCACTGGCTAACCTTCGCTGGTGTTAACGCATCACTTACTGTGATTTCTATCCCGGAATCTGTCACTGCTCAGATCTCCTCCCTTGTTATCTCCAGCAAGGACCTTTCTCTCACACTCCCGCCATAACACACCTCCCACGTCCATCTTACTTAACCTCTCGTAAACACCTTTAAATATCTCTTACCGCGGATTTTTTTTAGCTCTCCCGGTACCTCATCATCACTGCAGCCTTTCCGTCACACTTAGAGCCTCGTTACATTCCCTACATTGCCCTCCCAACACTGCCTCGGCCACGACAAGCTGCAATGGCGGCTACGCAACACACGGGGAAGGTTGATAGTTCAGGAGCTGGGGTCAGGGACAGGAGCGAAGGAGGCAGGAGATAAGCGCTGTGTTTATTCCTTCAGTCTATTCCTTCAGGTGTATTCGACGTTCAGGTTCGTCCAAAGTGATGATCTCGACTGTTTTCTCAGATTAATACCGTTGCCACCGTCTCTCAAGGATGCACCTGTCTCAATCAGTGAAAGAGACAATGCACGTTTTCCAGCAGGAGCTAAAATTCCTCCTCCCTTGGATGATGCAACGCCGCCAAACCATGCAGCGTGCCAGACGTCACGAGCACCACGTTTCTGGCGATGCTGTATGGCCGCCCAGGATTCACACACAGCCTTCCCTCCACGGCCATTACTGCCACACGGACATCTTTTATTACCACTACTATTACTACTACTACTACTACTACTACTACTACTACTACTACCTGATATATATGTATGTCCTCTTACAAAATACCACGATCTCTTTCCAAAACACTCGTACACTCAAGAAAACAGGAATACACGTGTGGCTGTTGTAGTAGTGGAAGTAATGCAGCTGGTCTTTATCTCGTGTATGTTATGTTTATTCGTGTATATAATGGTCTTATTTGTTCTTGACCTTACTCTCAGCGGCTCTCCTTGTATACCTTCCCTTCCTCCCGCCCAGCCCCAGCAGCAGCAGCAGCAGCAGCAGCAGGAGGAGGGCGGCCCGAGGGGTGTCTCTAGTGGTGGGGAGACCGTCCGTGTGTGTGTCTGTGGCTGCGTTGAGTTAGCATCATCCACACCGGGTTGGGTCTCGTCAGGTCAGGTCACACGGGTCACAGACTAGTCACGATGGAAGAAGGGAGGTAAAGAGGAGGAGAGGGAAGGGACGAAGGAACAATGCACACATACACACACACACACACACACACCTGATCCACGTTACGGCTTCCCATGGCAACTGTATACACAATGTTATTATCATCGTCATTGGCGTGATAACTCGTCGCTGCTTCCCGTCATCTTCCCTGTCTGTTACCGTGTCATGCACTTCTTAACCTCTTTCCTCACGCATCCTCACCCTCTTCACCTCACGGGCGCCGCAGAACAATAGGCTGAATTGAATCTGCCTCACCAACAATTCACAGCCGCGGGAATCATCTGAACATCCGCGTGAAAGCAACTTCTGAGTAAAGGTGTAATCCCGCGCCGGGGTCTCAAGGTCCTGCTGGTCTGCTGTGAGACCTCCCTCCCTCGGGCGGCTCCTCGCTACAAGAGGCTTTCCAGGCGAGGTAGGCTGCACGTGTTTAGTGGAAAGGGAAAGACGTGACAAAAAACTTGAAGGCAGATCAGGTCTCTTGATTACCGCAGTGACCTTCCCTCTTTCCCTCCTCACTCTCTCTCTCTCTCTCTCTCTCTCTCTCTCTCTCTCTCTCTCTCTCTCTCTCTCTCTCTCTCTCTCTCTCTCTCTCTCTCTCTCTCTCTCTCTCTCTCTCTCTCTCTCTCTCTCTCTCTCTCTCTCTCTCTCTCTCTTCCTCGTCATCTGCAGCGCTATTCTATCTATTCTGGTGGTATTCAGTGCTGAGTGGTGTAGTCGGGCACTCTAAGAAGACCCATAGATTTGTTACCGTTTTATTTTGCACTATTTTATAATCATCCGTCCTTACCCTCTCCTGTCTTTCACTCTTCATCTGCTTCCCTCTGTTATCTCTCCGTTTTTCAGAAAGCATGGTGGATCCCTCGGTCTGGGCAGGGATGTGTCCATTTCTTCCACTTTGCCACTTCATTAGCACTCGAGAAAAGACTCACTCATAGCTAAGATCGAGTTGGCATGAGCTTTGATAGTTCGTTGACGTCACTTTGAAGATTACAAGAGGCTGCAAAGGATGGAAAAAGCTACAGCTCTTTAGATCTTTTTATAAAGTCGCCAAGCTTCTACACTAACATATTGTAGAATTTATATGGCAGCACAGTACAAGATTTCTCCCCACTGAATCACCCCTTCGACAGAAACTAACCGAAAAAGAAACGCCACTATCTTTATTCTCCTCGCTGATGAAAACCCCAAAAAACTCAACCGATTAGATTTTTTTTACGTGTATCTGTTCACCCTCCCGGTCCAGCAGTGGTCATTTCCGCCAAGGAGGAAGAGAAAGGAGGTGGTGATGTGATGGTGAAAGGATGATGTGACGCAATAGCGGGATTACGTCTCTATTTATGCGAAACTTAAGTAAAACGACGATTAAATTCACTCATTTACCTTTATAATCATTTTGCATCTGTGTTGTAATAGCCAGAGAGAGAGAGAGAGAGAGAGAGAGAGAGAGAGAGAGAGAGAGAGAGAGAATGAGAATGTGCCACGGTGTTAATGTGTGTTAATAAGTCCAGTGTGTTGTCATCCTTTCCCTCTCTGAACGGTTCACCTTACATTGTTTCCTTTCACCTTGTCTCCTTCTTCCTTACGTCATCTTCCTTTTTTCCCTTTTCCTTCCGCTTTTTTAATCTTCTTTTACCATTTTTCCCATCTATTTTATTTTACCAACTTTTCATTCTCTCTCTCTCTCTCTCTCTCTCTCTCTCTCTCTCTCTCTCTCTCTCTCTCTCTCTCTCTCTCTCTCTCTCTCTCTCTCTCTCTCTCTCTCTCTCTCTCTCTCTCTCTCTCTCTCTCTCTTCCTCTCTTTGTGCTCCGTCTGACTGTTTTACCAATCTGCCTACCTACCGTTCACATTTTACTGCACAAATACCAGTCTTTCTCCTGTCCTTAGTACACCTGTTCACGCGCGGCCGCCAAGCAGGTGAGGTGGGAAACTTGGCCGGGGGAATTTCACCTTTATATGAGGGAGCAAGTTTTTCCACCCTCGGACACATGGATGGAGGGAAAAAAAAGATAAAAAAGATGAAAATAAAAAGGATTGGTGAAGGAAAAGATGGCGACCAAAACACTGCAAGATTAGTGAGAGATTTTTATTTGATTTTAATTAATTTGTTACGTGCAGTAGCAATGAAATATTTAATTAATGGATTGCAATGTAAAATAATGGCAACGTAAGATTGGATTCCATGATATGCATAGAGAAAATAGTACTAAGAGAGAGAGAGAGAGAGAGAGAGAGAGAGAGAGAGAGAGAGAGAGAGAGAGAGAGAGAGAGAGAGAGAGAGAGAGAGAGAGAGAGAGAGAGAGAGAAACAGAAAATGAAAATAAGTAAAATGAAAGAAAAAGACGGTAAAAGAAGAGAGAGAGAGAGAGAGAGAGAGAGAGAGAGAGAGAGAGAGAGAGAGAGAGGATGAAAATAAGTAAAATAAAAGAAAAAGATAGAAAAAAGAAGGTAAAAGAAGCAGAGAGAGAGAGAGAGAGAGAGAGAGAGAGAGAGAGAGAGAGAGAGAGAGAGAGAGAGAGAGAGAGAGAGAGAGAGAGAGAGAGAGAGAGAGAGAGAGAGAGAGAGAGAGAGAGAGAGAGAGAGAGAGAGAGATTACATTCACTTGTCCAGCTGGGAAAGTGGGACGATACGTTGTCATATTTCCTGCAGTCTCTCACCTCCCCCTCTCCCTCTCCCTTGCCCTCCCCGGTGCACCTTATTGCTATGCCGCGCAGGTGGGCTTCACTCGTGTTTTCATGCTGACTCGGCTTACTAGTGCCATTAGGTCACTTGGGGGTCACTGTTTCTTTAACCTCCAGTGCAATTATGTTATCGTCCTCTTGTTGTGTGGTTCAGGTCCTGTGATGTATGAATCTGGCAGTATTCTTGCATTCTTCTCTTCCTAGTACAATTTTTAGAATAGATTGTATTTTTCTGTTTTGTGTTTCGTATTATTCTTTGTTGCATTTTAGCTCTTGTTTTTTTTTTTTTTGTGGTTTAATTGTTGTGGTGTGTTAGTTTAGTATTCGTTTATTTTTCTATTACTAGTATGATTAATAGAATATGTTGTGAGTGTATTTTTTCTTTCATTATTCGTACTTTAGCTTTTTCTAATTCTTCCGTATTACTTCAGATCTGTAGCTATTTTATACTTTCCACGTTTTCTTGTCTCAATGATTTTTCTCGTGCAATTGGCAATAATATGAGAAACAAACATTTTAATTCTTCCGTGTTATTTAAGACTTGTAGCTATTTTATCCTTTCCACGTTTTCTAAATTACTTTCCTCTTATCTCGATTAATTTTCTTCTGCAATTGGCAATAATAGTAGAAGCAAATCGTGTCCTGCATTCTTCGTTGCTTCTCACATATTTTCCAGCTGGAGACAGAGGAAAGAATGAGAATCAACATTATTTTGTATTCATCTCAATCACTCTTCAAGACAAGGCAATTACTTGTATCTCTTACGGATATCCACAAAAGGCATTCATCAAGCGGATATCTTACCCTTTCGATCTTTACCACTCGTAATAATGTCACATCTCATTCAGGCGTCTCGAACGAAGGAGTCCCTCAACCCTTTCACTGGTGCGATTAGCCTTTTTTTACATTCAGAGTGTAAAAATACTCTGCATAGGTACGTAAAGAGAGAATGCGAGATTTCCTTTTTCATCACTGTTATCTGACTTATTCGTTGGTATTGGCTTATCATTTTTAACTCAATAACCAATCTGAGATGTTTCTTCTTGTTTTGCAATCACCTCCTAAATTTAAACTGGGTAGAAATTGCTAAACCAGTCTCTTTTTGTCATTGAAGATTTAAGATATTATTTTTCTTTATGTTTCGAGAGAGTGGAGAAGCTGTAATTCATAGAAGTGGATGTGTGAAAACTTGGACTAGATGATGATCGGAAAAGAAAGTGTTCAGCATTGAAAAGGTAAAGCTTGAAGGAATCATGCACGAAGGAGTTCATTAAGCTTTAAAGAGGCACTCGTGAGTTCCACCTGGAGGACTGCTGAGGGCTCGTTGTAGGCAGGGTTGTGCAATGCGTGGAATATATATAGACCACAAGTTAGCCTTCTTATGTCCAGTGGGGGCCGCAGAGCTTTATAACGGAATCTGACGTGTGTGTGTGTGTGTGTGTGTGTGTGTGTGTGTGTGTGTGTGTGTGTAGATCTTCAACGTTTATGTAAGCTGATGAGCAAAAAAATAATACGGAGCGAAAACACTAACATGATACGAATATACAGTGAAATGATGAGGAAACGACAGATTTTCATTAGACGTGGAGTTTTTAATCAGGAGAAAACCAAAGGAAAGAAAGAAAGAGCCAAGGTGAAGAGTCATTGCGTAGTGTGTAAATGTGTGGTGGTGAAAGAAGGTGAAGTCTATTTTTTATTAGTTATTGAGAGAAAGACACTATTCTGGGTGTGGTGGAGTGTTAGTACTACTTGGAAATGTGGGAAGAAGTGAGTGGATTGTATAATGGAGTGGAGTTGGGAAGTCTTCGAGTGTGTGTGTGTGTGTGTGTGTGTGTGTGTGTGTGTGTGTGTGTGTGTGTGTGTGTGTTTATGAAAGTGGTGGAGGAGAAGGAGAGAAGGGAGACGTGATGGAGAGGAGAGGAAAGGTGTGAGAGGCAAGTCATAACTGGAAATAAAAGAATGGAGAATGGATGAGAAGAAGAGCCTTAACAATAGAACGCAGCGAATGAGAGCGGAAAACCAGAATAAACATGTGAAGTAATACGAAGATGTGGTGAGAGGGAGAGAGAGAGAGAGAAAAAAATAATAGAAAAGATAGAAGAGAGAGAAAAAGGAAATGAAAACTCAATCTACATTCTTACCAGAGAGAGAGAGAGAGAGAGAGAGAGAGAGAGATGACGGGGATTAAGAAAGGAAAAAAGAACAATAACAAGAAATAGGATGAGAAAATTTGTGAAAGAAGAAGAAAAATATAAAACTACACAAAAAAAAAAGGGAAAAAAAATCATGAACCAAGAAAACACAAATAAAAAGATGAAGAGAGGACACAGGGAAGCTAAAGTAGGAAATGAAGGGGAGGACAATTAGAAGAAGAAGACGCCCACGACAAAATTAAAGTGTCTGAGCTGCATGACACAAACTGCACCAGCATTCCAGAAGACCAGAGGAAAGTAAAGAGTGAGAGAAACTGGTGGGGAGACACGAGGCAGCGCACGCTTACACACACACACACACACACACACACACACACGTCATTTTCCTCAGACTCAGTGAAGCTTCTAATAATCTCAAATGAAATCTAATAAGAATAAGATTTTTATTTTATGTGAAAGAAATAAACAGAAAAATGTGTAAAGAATTTTTTCCCTATGTCTGAATCATTTTTTCTTTCTTTTTGAGGGAGTTTTATTTTGTATTAGAGAGAGAAGAGAGAGAGAGAGAGAGAGAGAGAGAGAGAGAGAGAGAGAGAGAGAAGGAAATGATGTGAAGGAATTGAATATAGGTTGATTACTTGAATGTTTGTTTTTCTCTTCTTCCTCCCGTCCTTCCTTCCTTCCTTCCTTCCTTCCTTCCTTCCTTCCTCCTTGCCATTCAGCTTTTCTTTTCATCATCCTTCCATCAATTCATTCACCATGTCCTCCTTACCTTCCACCTGCCTGTCTGTTTATCTTCATTACTGTTATTCCTTCCTTCCTTTTCTCTTCCTTCCCTTCTGCTTACCTTCCTTTTCCTTCTCCCTTCTTCCCTTTCTACTACCTTCCTTTATTCCTCCCCTTCTCATACTCTCATAAACTGCAAACATTTCCCTTCCTCTCTTCTCCCGCTAACTGAAAGCACATTACCTTCACATCCTCTCTATCCTGCCCAGCCCTGCACTCACACCCCCCAACATACTCACTCCCTCTCAGACAAAACGTGAACTTGCATAGAGCTTCACGTGCATGACTTCGTGAGAGGGAGACAGAGAGAAATACACACAGACAAAACAGACTGACATAAAAAGGAGAGAGACAGGTAGATAAAAAAGACAGAGAGAAGGAAAGGTGAAGGGTTGGAGGGAGGGAAGGAGGCAGGAGAAGGTGAGGGAGGGTGTGGGACGAGAAAGAAAGGAAAGATTGTGTGACATGCAGAGTCAAGGCTGTGTGGAGAGAGAGAGAGAGAGAGAGAGAGAGAGAGAGAGAGAGAGAGAGAGACGTAACTTGATAAACTTCACACGCAGATACTCTCACTCTCTGTCTCTCTCTCTCTCTCTCTCTCTCTCTCTCTCTCTCTCTCTCTCTCTCTGCCTTACCTTCCTAACCTTCTCCTTTACCTCCTCCCTCTTATCTTTCCTCTTCCCTCGCCTTTAATCCTCCCTTTTCTTGTTTCCTTCTTCATGAGACGATTCATTTTGGTGTGTTGCAAATTGTAGCGTACTGTTCTATTTCTCTTCACTTTATTTACGAGTTGCTGTTGTTGTTGTTGCTGTTGTTGTTGTTGTTGTTGACAGTGGTGGTGGTGGTGGTTGTGGTGATGGTGTTTGGTTGTGGGGTTTACTTCACATAGAGACAAGATCAACTGAACAAGCAGTTAGGTACATTCCTGCAACGCACACACACACACACACACACACACACACACACACACACACACACACACACACACACACACACACACACACACACACTAGATGCAGGTGGCAACAAGCGCATATAAAAACGACTGCAGGCGTAACACACACACACACACACACACACACACACACACACACACACAGTGCCAATCTAACTGTACATTTCCTTACCTAGACTAAACTATTATAAGAGCGAGGTAAAGGCAGATTCTCTCTCTCTCTCTCTCTCTCTCTCTCTCTCTCTCTCTCTCTCTCTCTCTCTCTCTCTCTCTCTCTCTCTCTCTCTCTCTCTCTCTCTCTCTCTCTCTCTCTCTCTCTCTCTCTCTCTCTCTCTCTCTCTCTCTCTCTCTGTGCCCTTCCTTCCCTGTCATCATGAACACTTCGAGGCCACACTCCCCATACCCCCCACACCTTCCTTTCCCCACCCACTACCCAGCTACCCAGCAACCCCAACCCCCGCCACACCAGCGCTGCATTCCTTCAAGCCCCACCACACCCATGGAAACACCTCCACTCACACCAAGGTCCTCCCATTCACCCTCACTGGCCATACCTTTGCTCCTTTTACCTGTTGGCTCACCTGTCATGCGCCCAGATAGTTTTAATTAATTACGTTAAGAGACCTTTTGTGTGTGTGTGTGTGTGTGTGTGTGTGTGTGTGTGTGTGTGTGTGTGTGTGTGTGTGTGTGTGTGTGTGTGTGTGTGTGTGTGTGTGTGTGTGTGTGTGTGTGTGTGAGTGTGGGTGTGGGTGTGTGTGTGTGTCTACCTTCACTTTTATTTTGCAAAACATCTGGTTACGCCCTTGTGTACCTAGAAAAAAAAAAAAAAAAAAAAAAAAAAAATATATATATATATATATATATATATATATATATATATATATATATATATATATATATATATATATATACACACGTTCCATCAACAACTGATTGGTCATAAGGTGTGTTTGTTGATGTTATCTGTTGAATCAGGCACACAAACACCAAGTTTCACACACACACACACACACACACACACACACACACACACACACACACACACACACACACACACACACACACACACACACACACACTGAATGTCTCCCATCATCTGGCACACTCTCACACTCTCTTGACTTCTTCCACGCCTCCACAATCTCCCACGCTTCCCGCAATACTCTCACCATCTTGCAATGAGTCTGAATGCTCCTGACACGGCTGGGACCAGAAGTAGGAAGACGAAGAGGGGGAGAAGGAGAAGGAGGAGGAGAAAAAAGGAGGAGCAGAAGCAGCAAATGTCCCTGGCCTGTCGATCTCTGCTGGCACACACAAACCGCTTCCTACACAATGAATCTCGCGTTTCCTTGCTTGTTCTGGCGTCAGGTGTCCCTCTGTGCGCCTGCGTGAGTCAGCAGTCACACCACAATAAGCTTGAGTACACAGCGTGGAATGTTTGCTCCTCGAAATCCTTTAGCATGATCAGTGTTGTACTCTGTGTTGTTGACTTGTAACGGGGACTGTCTACAGCCTTTCTTTTCTGGTTTTGGGAGGTTTTCGTCTTTGTTTTGTTGTGTTTTAAGGTTTGTGTCCTGTTTTAAGTCTAGGTAGCCATTTGTAGCTATTGTCTCGGAGTGTGGAAGTCTCCATGGCGAAAGGGAGTGTGAATTATCATCTTTTCATCTTCCTTCACTCACTGTTTCTGAAGATTTTTGTGTCCATTTAAAGTTCTGAGAGTCACTGATACGTTTCTTTCTCTTCGCCTTGTCTTCTTTTTCACTATTGTAGAGATTCTGTGTTCCTAATTAAGACCAGAAAGTCACAGTGTATGTTTCTCTGTTTTCTCTGCTTACCTTTTGCTCACTGTTGTTGGGAGGTCTGGATATCCATTTCGAGTTTGCAAAGCCGTTATTGAACTCTCTCTTTTATTATTCCTTCATTTGCTCACTGTTTTGGAAACCTCTAAGTGTCTTTCGTCCTGAGAGTGACCGCTAACCTCACTTCCTTCGTCTTCTCTTCGCTCACTGCTTTGTCGGTCCAAGAAATCATGCAGGATCGCGTCCAGAGAGTCAGCGTTGGTCCCCCTGAGTCTGCGTGGAGAGAGGAACTGTGCAAGCTGAGTACGTATCTCTCAGTCGTGGGTCGAGCATAGCATGACCTCTTTCGACCTTGTTGCACAGAACCTGTTTTCCCTCCCTCCCTGGTGCTGGTTGTGTCTGCCTGCCATCTCACGTCGCTAAGGGAGGCACTGAGACCCTGGAGACCCTGTAACACTTCAAGCAGAGGCAGTGTCCATGTGTTTCCGTGTGACAGGCATAAAGTCACGTCTATTTCCTGTGGTGTTGTGGCTTGGGTGTTGCGTGCTGTGGTTGGGTGTGCCGTGGGTGGGTGAGTAGGGCACCTTGTGGTGGTAATACTGATGGTGGTGATGGTGGTGGTGTTGAGGACTTTTGGCGGAGCATTCACTGGTGTGGTCTGACTGAAAGGAGTGTGGTGATGTGTGGTGAACTCTGCACCCTCCTGTTTTTTTTTTTTTTTGTCTCACTGGTCTCTCTCTCTCTCTCTCTCTCTCTCTCTCTCTCTCTCTCTCTCTCTCTCTCTCTCTCTCTCTCTCTCTCTCTCTCTCTCTCTCTCTCTCTCTCTCTCTCTCTCTCTCTCTCTCTCTCTCTCTCTCTCTCTCTCTCTCTCTCTCTCGCTTATTCCTTGTCACTCGTCTCTGTCGTACCCATGATTGCCTCGAATTGTCTTGTATACATTGTCCAGAAAGAACGACACGCACTTTTTGCATGTGAGAGAGAGAGAGAGAGAGAGAGAGAGAGAGAGAGAGAGAGAGAGAGAGAGAGAGAGAGAGAGAGAGAGAAATTGTATGTCATTATTATCGAGACACAAAACACACACACACACACACACACACACACACACACACATCCAAACCTGTAATAATCATGTGCGCTTGAGTCTCTACGTGTGTGTGTGTGTGTGTGTGTGTGTGTGTGTGTGTGTGTGTGTGTGTGTGTGTGTGTGTGTGTGGGTAGGTGCACCTGCGTATTAACCTCATAATTCTACACCACTGGGTTCTTGTAATAGTACGCGCCGCTACACAACAAGTTAGTTTGTGGTTCTTACAAAGCATACAACCAGCATTGCATCACCGCTGCTTCAGATCGAGGTGAGACATAATCAGCAACATTCACTTAAGTACACAGGTTGACTATGAGGGATGAAAACCACTAATTAGAGTAGCAGTAGCGATCTAAGGAAGGTCAAAGGAGCAGACAGAGAATTAGATGAGATAAAAAGTTCTTGGGTGACTTGAAGTAGACGGGTAATTGACAGCATAGAAGGTTTACGAGAGACTTTCGTGTCGTACTAAGATGATGAAGATGATTATGTCGAAGTGAAGTTAAAAAGCCACAAAAAAACTGACCTTATTAACTAAAAGGAAACACGATAATATAAGATAAATGGCCCGTCGTTTTATTGAGAGAAGATGAAGATGATAATATCTTGAAGTTAATAAACCACAAAAACACACACCTTTAACTACAAAGGGAACACGAAAATAGGAAAAAAAAAAAATAGAGGAAGGTGGCATCTATTTCCATCTCATCTCTCTTTCCTGAGCATTTCTGTAATTCTTCTATACCCGAACAAGAGTCATCCTTCTTGAGACGCAGAGAGCAACGAACCTATAAAAGAGACAAGACGAGGACAGGGCAAGGGAAAGGAAATGTCATGAGGTCTTTGTACGTTGCATGGCTCTTCCCGTCCGTCTGTCCTTCAGGTTCGGTATTCCAGATCCCTTCCCTTCATACCCGGAGATTACTTACTAACCCTTCGACGCAATAAAGAAGGACGACGAAAACGGGAAGAGAGAAAGGAAATATCATTGGGGTCCCTTCTTGGTTCCTTTCCATCGGTCCTTCAGCCTTGGTATTTCTGCTCCCGTCCCTCTGTACCCGGAGCTTCGTCACTCTCCCTTCTCCTGCACAAACCTTCAGTGTTACTCAATATTCCTAGTAACGGGAGGCTTCTGTGTTGACATAAGCGCCCCCTCTCCTGTCTCAAGTGTCGGTGGAGAGTGTGAGGGGCCACGGTAAGTGCTTTCATGTTCTTTTCCGAGTTTGGTTCATAATGTGTCAGGATGTTTCGTTTACTAGAGATGGTGACTTATGTTTGCTTGCTCATTTTTCTCATATGTTTTTATTTTCTTTCTTGTCCATTACTGAGCGTCCTTGGTGAGTCTAGTGATGGTGCACCTTTTGAAGCCTTGAACCGCCGCTATTCTGGGCGATGTGTACCTGGGCGCTGTCAGGTAGCATAGCATAGCATACTGCTTATAATTGAATGTGCGTTATTGAAAGACTTGTAAGGCTGCCTGTCACTTTTATCACTCGTCTAAATAAGGTAGATTGAATGAAGTCTCCAAAAATCTTCCTCTAAGATATAAGGTTCTGGTATAACGAAATTGTTACTGATGTACAAACTAATGAATGAGAATTGCACATCTGAAGTTTTCATGACCAGTTTTTTTTTTTTTTTTTTTTTACATCACAAACGTACCAATCTGAAGAACAAGCGGTTGAAGTTTTGTGTTCGAATATTCTTTCTCCCAAATACAATGTTCTAAAGTTACAAAATCATAGATGTTGCCGAAATTGGAGTGTAATGAATGTATCTTTCAAGACTGCCAAATACAATGCCTTGAAGTAACCAATCCTAACTCGAACAGATGCTGGTGAATCAAGAGAGTACTACACCTCAAGCTGAAGGAAACCTCTTGGTGTTCAAATAAAGCCCTCACCACATGTAAGGAGTTGACGTAACCAAATGTCTGGTGAACGTGGTCAAAAATGTACCCCGCCGCTGCCTTAACTCTAAACGCTACCATTAACTTCTGGCAGAACGAGAAACCGCCATTACTGCCTTGCTTTTTTTTTTTTTTTTAAGTCTCCTGTGACCTGCAACCTGCCGCCAAAAGTGTCCATGTCATATGTAGCTTTTTCTTTCTTTTTTGCTTCTGTTTTTTTTTTTTTTTCTTTCTTTTTTTCAGTCTCTGGGATACCAACATCCTATTTTCTTTCGCTTTTGACCGAATTTCCTGCTAGTGAATTTTGACATTTGCTTTTATATTCCATCAGGTATCGATTTCTTCTTTACACTTACCGGTTAAAGAATACTAATGTTTTGTGTTCTTTGTGGCGGTACGCAGGCATTTTCTAATCCCGGCTGCCATCACCAATGTGTGTGAGTGAATGTGAAGTTACAGAACCTTGAGAGGGAAAGGAATTGCTGCGTCTCTTCTAATACATCATCGTGACCTTTTCGTAAGTGTTCCTTCTTGCCGTCCGGGCGTCGCTGTCTCATCGTCGTCAATTGCGTTACTTGTGGCATTAAACACTACACAGGAAATTCTAAAACGGACCATCCTAATCACCCCCGGATCAGGAAAATTAACTAATCAAGGTTCCAAGCACAGTTACCTTTCGGGTCACTTCCGCTTGTCCGTGTCACTTCACTTCCTGCAACTCACCTGTAAAGAAGGAAAAAAGGAAAGGTTATTATGATAAGAAGATTAATAATAATGGTAATAATATTGATAGTTTCTTTTCGCCGAGAGACTTAAAGCAGATAACAAGAAATACGAATTATATTTTTTGATAAGATGAATTACAATAGACCTTCTGGATGAAAGGGCGAATATTGACTTTGATCATATGTTAATGTTATAATGGATGAAGAATTTTGCAGAGAAGGACAAGTTTTCTGGTAAATAAATGTGTTTTCGAGAGTCACCATTATAAAGGTCACCTTCACTACCGAATTAGAAAATGAGGGAAGGTATTGAGGAATACAAGAAAAAGTATTGATTTTTAGGTTAGAAATCATAAAGACCGTTATGCATAGAAATGGATTTTGTGTATTCTGTACTAAATAAAAGGATTCCAATACCTTACGACACTTGTGAATCAGAAAATCATATGAGATCCAGTTCTTTATGATTTGGAAACGGATTTTATATATATTATGTACTAAATAAAAGGAGTCCAGTACTTTACAACACGTGACAATCAGAACATCATAAGGGATCCAGTTCTTTATCATTTGGAATCCAACATTTTGCTGCACCTTTAGAACCAAATGTCAAGTGGGATTCAGTGCTATAAAACATGGAATCCAATCCTACGCCACACTTCCCCTTTCACCACGCCTAAAAATACCACATCCTTGAATCGAAGGTCTCTTATAGGTAAGGGGAACCTTTCAGACGGCCTAGGAATGCGATGACAAGGTAACACTAGCAGGGAGTGGAGGCAGGTAACGGTGACAAACTGATAAACTTTAACTGGTGCCTTTGTTAGTCTGATGGCAACGTACGAGTCTGTTCCGAATATGTACAAGCAATGCTACCTTTTTTTTATATATACATTTGTTTATGCACTTATTTATTCTATCTTACTCTGCACTTCCTTTTTTTTTCCTTTTTATTTTGTTTTCTCCCCCTTCGAATTTAGCAGTTGCAAGATAACACTAGAGAGAACACACACACACACACACACACACACACACACACACACACACACACGCACACACACACACACACACACACAAAGATATGATTGTTTTTCCTTCACACTAGAATAAACTGCATTACCCTCAGGATACATAAACTAGCTGCGTAAAGAGTAATGACTTCGCTTGCCAGTACTCATTTGTTTTGCCCCAGAGAGAGAGAGAGAGAGAGAGAGAGAGAGAGAGAGAGAGAGAATGTTCGCCTACCCTTTCTCTCTCTCTCTCTCTCTCTCTCTCTCTCTCTCTCTCTCTCTCTCTCTCTCTCTCTCTCTCTCTCTCTCTGACCGAACGTAGCTGCATGGACTTTCACTCTTACTTTTTTTTGGATGATGCAAGCAAGTTTAAGTCTAACTATGTCTCTTCATAAAGTCTATTTGTCGCCTATAAAACCTTGACTTCTGTGGGGGTTAGACTAGACTTGCTTAGAAGGTGGTTAGGAATGGCCTCCTCGTGTGTGTGTGTGTGTGTGTGTGTGTGTGTGTGTGTGTGTGTGTGTGTGTGTGTGTGTGTGTGTGTGTGTGTGTGTGTGTGTGTGTGTGTAGGCATTTAACATTTTTATCACTGCCACCGTTAGGGAAGATAACTGCAAGAATATCATTAACAACAACAACAACGACAACAACTGTAACAACAACAGCGACAATGATAAACTGTATCTAATATACAAACACATATACAAACACCATAACTTTATTACAACACCACAAACAAACCTATTAACTCAACCCTCACAAAACCAATCACTGGACACACACACACACACACACACACACACACACACACACACACACACACACACACACACACACACACACACACACACACACACACACACACACACACACACACACACACACACACACACACACACACACACACACTAAGCCCTCTCACTACCACGCATTGTTAATTACTATTTACTGAGAGCCACAACCAGATAAGCAGAGATAACATAAAAAATAATAATAATAATACCAGCCATACGTCATCAAGGACAGGTAATGTAGGAGAGGAGAGAGGGGGAAGTACCAAATTAACACAGGTAACAATATTTTTTCCCTCCATTCTGAGAGAGACGTTAGATAAATGAAGTGGACCACAAGAAAAGGCTGCCTCTTAGTACGTAGTAGAATGTTCAGAGCAAGGTGGAGAGAATGAATGCGAATAAAGCCTTTTTTCTGCTTCTTTTTGTATGTGGTTCTGGGTGCATTTCATTGACAGAGAGAGAGAGAGAGAGAGAGAGAGAGAGAGAAGAGGGATATATTGGAAGGATTGAAGTATATAAGAAAGGAATGCAAAGAAAAAAAAAATAAATGGACTACTACCACCACCACCACCACCACCCTTCTTTGGAAACACACCAAATATAGGAAAATGGATAGATAAATAAATAGATAGACGGATAAATAAATAAATAGATAGATAGAGAGATAGATAGAGAAATTGATGGGTGGTCAGATAGTTCAAGATTGACTGCAGGTGAAAGGAAAACATCAAAATACATATTATAAGAGTCAGCCATAAAACAAAAGGCTAATGGTAAAATTAATTAGGATACAACAGGCAGACAAGGAGATGGATGGACGAGCGAATGGATGTCAAGGGAAAGACAACATAAAATTAACTGGTATATAAACAGACACGTGAACAGAAGGAAAAGTGGAGATGTCTGTTGTGTAAATATGGGAGGTTGTCTTCACTATATAGCTGTCACCTGTCCCCTATCTTCCTCCTCCTCCTCCTCCTCCTCCTCCTCTTCCTCCTCCTCCTCCTCCTCCTCCTCCTCCTCCTCCTCCTCCTCCTCTTTCCCTGTTCTCTGTCAAGTAGGGGAGAGGAAGGCAAAGGAGATGACCCTTTAATGGTGATCAGAATGAGGCTTTGGTTGCGTGTATCTTATTTCACTTTCTCTCTCTCTCTCTCTCTCTCTCTCTCTCTCTCTCTCTCTGTACCAGTGAAAGTCAGTAGTACAGTATAGAGTCCTTATCACGGTCAGCTGCCTTTCAATTCTTTATCATTACCTCTCTTTTTGGTCCCCTCCATGCAGCTGCTCGCCCCTCACACCTCTCCACCTCTGCTCTTCTCCCTCCCGTACACCCCGACACCCCCAGCTCAGTGAAAGGAATACTTGGTCTGGCCTTTTTGTGCTACCAAAGAATGTAAGGTTTAAGTTTGGTTACGTTAAGTTTAGTTATGTTGCGCAAGGTTAGGGTGGGTTTACTTACGGCGTGGTTGTTTAAAGTAAGTTAGTGTAGGTTGGGTTTAGTGTGTAATTGTATGGTTCTGTGTGGTAAAGTTACTGATATAGGATAGGAAAAGATTACATTAGTTTGATTACTTTAGGTTAAGTCAGGAGTGAGGGAAGGTTATATACATTAGATTACTTTGGGTTAAGTTAAGTCAAGATGGGATATAGGTTAAGTTAGGTTAAGTAATCCCAACATATGTTTCTGAAGCTGTGTAAAAGTCACCAAATATTAAAGAGAGTGAATATGAAGCACGTCATGGTACTCAAGGGGTTAAGTCACTGTAACATAGATTTCGTCAGGCTAAGACAGAAATTTAGCTACGTTAGGTAAGATTAGATTAGATAAAGCAACAGTAGCTTAGATTCAGTCAGGAAAAAATATAGATTAAATTGTGTCAGGTTAGGTTAGGTCAAGTTAGTATGAATTAGAATGAGGTATAAATTCAGAGAGGACATTGAATTAGGTGAGGTTGGATTAGGTTAGGTTAGGTTAGTTAAAGTCAGGATAAGGTGTAAATTGAAAGAGGCGCCCTTCGTCAGTAGCTGCTCAGCGTTCTGTCTTCTGAGGAGCGTCTGGGGGCACGTGCATAAGGTTCTCATATACGGATCCACGACTTTCACCATAATATGCATAGACGTGTACCTGAAGCTGATGGTTACTCTCTCTCTCTCTCTCTCTCTCTCTCTCTCTCTCTCTCTCTCTCTCTCTCTCTCTCTCTCTCTCTCTCTCTCTCTCTCTCCCCTCCCCCTATCTCTACCTCTTTCCTCTCTCTCTCTCTCTCTCTCCTCCACACCTCACCAAATACCGAAGAGCACCGCAGAACAGGTCTCGGGTGCTACAAAAACCAGAGCGCAAGACCTGCCTGCCGGTGACCGAAAAATAATGGCAATCAACAAATCTAAGGGGGAAAAAAGACGGTTACTGCATTGCTTGGACTGGGTGGCTGGAGGGGAGTAGAAGTGGAGGAACGGGAGGTGAGTGATGGTGCTTATCAAATGAAGGGTTCTGCCGTCCCCTTCACTATACTGTATGTAGGTATAGTGTCTGCCTCGTGTTGCCCGTCTTTAAACACTACTTGCTGTACCTTGTCTGTCTGTTTGTCTGTCTTTGAGTACCTGTTGTGTTTTGAGTGTGTAGAATAAAGATGTTAAGATGAATTGTGTTTATTTTTTTGTGGG
>NC_059302.1:1295924-1308424 GCF_017591435.1 Portunus trituberculatus
TTCTGACTCACTTAGTGTGTTGTCCAGTGTCAGTTTCTTCCTCTTGTCTGTGTTTGTTTCATTAGATTTGTTTTTTGTACAGTAGGAAGCATAATTCAGTTTCCCATTCTTCTTTTTTTATTGAAGGATTTGGGTAGGGAATTCAGATTCTCTATTACACCTGCAGTAACTATTTGCACTGCTAATGCCATAACACTTCAACCTATACTTGAGTAACCGGAGACGATTATACCAGATAGAAATAAGAACCATCAAAACCCACATACATTAAAAGGGGATGAGCAACTGGACCATCCCTTCTTAATGTCAGCAGAGTCTTAGGTAATTATATTCAACCTTTGCATTGTACCATTTAAACCAAGCTCGAGAAACGATAGGAGCTTGATGATTAATGCTTTCTGCTCCGATAATTAATGTTCTTTGCTGTCTGTTGTTGTTGTTTTTTTTTTTTTTTGCCCCGACAGACAGACTCGTATTCTCAAACACTTCTGTACTTCACCTGCACTGTTTCAAAGGCCTTCTTTCTTCCTTCTCTCTTTCTTTCTCTTAATTTTCTTTTTATCATCCCTTTCTTTTTCTTTTTTGCCCCGACAGACTGAGACTCGTATTCTCAAACACTTCTGTACTTCACCTGCACTGTTTCAAAGGCCTTTATCTACAATTTACATGAAATTTTAAGGTGTTTTTTTTTAGTTTTACAGGGAGAGTGACAAGATTTCTACACTATTAACTGTAGAAAAACACTTGAAAATCCCGTTTATCATCTCTTTGGCCTTCGAAAATAGTCATGATGAGAGAGCAAGGTGTTCCTGAATACGTTCCCTAAGCGCCATTCGTCAGAGCAGAGACAAATACCTGTACTCTTCTCCGTGCCACTCTGTCATTATCTTCATTCCTGCTATCGATCACTAGGGGACGAGGACCAGAATGAGGAAGTGCTGGACTGAGGGATGTGTATTAGTGGTCTTCATCTTAATCTTGACCTCTAAATGTTTTTCTTCGTGGGTTCAAGGTCGTAGTGAGCGGAAGGCGTAATTAATCAGTGTTGACGGAAGAAGTAAGGTGAGACGAGGGCAAAAAATAGGTTGACGGAAGTGAGGTTTTTTAGGGTTAATTTCGTGGTTTCCGTGTCCTGGAAGACTTATAGGTCGTATGCTGTTATTCGTTGTGTATTGTGAACCCTCTGCGATCTGGGTTTGGGGAAATGAATGGTGTTTTTGGTATACATGTTTTATTCTTGTTATTTTTCTTTCTTCCTTCTCTCTTTCTTTCTCTTAATTTTCTTTTTATCATCACTTTCTTTTTCTTATTATTGTTATTATTACTATTATCATATACTTATTAACTTCATCTTTACCCTCATCATCATTATCCTTATGAACTTCATCATCAATATTATTATTTTCAAATTAGTATCAAGTGTACCTCAATGGAATTTTTCTTCTACTTTCTTCTCATCTCACACACCTGCTTGTCTCTCCCTCAACACCTCATCAGCTAATATTACGACACCTCAATTTTCGACTCAGGTTTCAGCCTTCAACTTTAGTCCGTCAAATGGACCTTGCACATACAGAGGCGTGGCTGTGAACCCTTATTCGGCTGCCGGTAATGGAGAGGAGTGGCGTGGATTTGAAACACCATTACACGCTCCGCTACAAACACGCTGCCTTACATTCATGGTGCGGCTGTGAAGTGTCGCGGAATCAACAATTACATCCTTGTTTATCTTGGATGGCTAGAGGAGTGCAATGTTGAGAAGGGAGTCAAGGAGAGGGATGCTTAGTAGTAGGTTGTGTGATGGGTACAGGTGATAGGAAAGAAGAAAAGGTGCGTGTGTGTCAGTAGTCGCGTACTTTCTCCCACTGTTCTGGCATATGTGAGCAGTGCATTCTTTCACTCGTCAGTCCTCTCGTCAGCTAAGAATCTGTCAGTTTTGAGGTTTCTCAGTACGTCAAAAGGCTTAACCCCTTCAGTTCCATAACGCGATACCATATTCATTCTGCTGATTATTTGGTGATTTTATACAGCTTCTGAAACTTATGTGGGGATTAAAATAGTGAAGACACTGGCTATTAATCTTCTGACCTTCATAGACCCTTCCTAATGTCAATAAAATGGTTTGATCGTACACAAATATCAAGGTAAAAATGTGTCCCAGTACTGAAGGTAATAAGATTGTGGGGAAAATTCTAAACGTATTAGGAGAGTTTTATTTTTTTCTGAGATTATTTGAGGAAAAGATTGACTGAGTTATAGCATCGCAGCAACAGTAGCAACAGTTATGAGTTTATGTTGCCTCTCCCGCCAAGAAACCAGAGCACAAGGAGACTGAATATTGCCGCTACTTTACAAACCTCCACAAAAATCCAGAAAGAAGAGCGTTAAATGACAGGACATGCTTTTCTTCCCTCTACAATGACACAAATCAATAATATTAATCATCACCCTCATTCTGTGTCGCAGCGTTATATGACACCATTGTAGCAAAACTTATACTCATTCAATCGCTGTGGGTTAAGGAAATCACGCGTAACAATCCTCCAAATCTCGAGTCGCTGCCTTTCTCACACGACCCAGCCTATATATGCCTTATGAACGTGCCGATAACAACACCTCTCCCTCTGTAAGCACCCAAAGAATCCACAGGCCGCCCCTTCATCTCCTCATCGGCGATCGTCCCACATACCGCGCTACCCAAAACGGCGAGCGGCGTGCATGTTGATAGCGAGCCAGCGTCAAGAGGCTAGGGTAAGGTAAGGTGACTGTGTGTCTCGCCAGGTGTGTCCTTGAGATATCAGCGTCAGCGGGCACACATAGCCTGGCAGGGTTATCGTGAGGGTGTAAATGTCAGTGCTGGGTATGTGTGTGTGTGTGTGTGTGTGGACTGGTGGATGTGAGTTGGTGAGTGGGTACTTGAAAGGATAGAGATGGGTGTGGATAAGCAGGTGGATGTTCGAGTTTTTTGGGGGATAAGTGGATCTTGCAGCATGGTTAAATAAGTGGATTATTTGGTGGATTTTGGATGTGTGTTTTGATGAGTAAACGGATGAATGATTGTGTGAATGCTTGTGTACATGTGTGGATGGAAAGATAAACGATTCATGGAGTGGATAAGAGGGCGAAAAGCTGAATGATATGGGGAACTGAGTGGGTGGATGGGATGATGAGTGGGGAAAAACGGAGAGATGTACCGGAGCGTGGAAGATGGAGAGGTGGGAGGTGGTGGAATAGATAAGAGGGGGAAGCGAATAACACGGTGTAGTGGATGCCTTGTCAAGTATACTCAGCTCCAACAGTACTACTTCCGGTCACGCAATCTTGCCTCACGTTACACTCTTCTAAGTTACGGTGTGCCTATGCTCGTCTATCAGTCTTGCTCTGGCGGCTCAAGGCTGTTTCCTTCACGTGGCTTTTCCTTTTGAATATGAAACTGAGCATGACTGGTTATTTATTATGCTGAGTAGGTACACCATCTCTTCCGTGTTATCGCGAGTTGCAATCTGTGTTCTTGTTCTTTTTTTTAATCTTCTCTTTTTCTTTTTTTTTTTCATTTATTTGTTTTCATATTTGCTTACTTGTGTGTCTCTTAATACTAATTGTTGTTGTCTTTCTCGTGTTGTAGTGAGTACGCCATTGCTTCCGTGTTATAGTGAGCTGCAATCTGTGTTTTTGTTCTTTTTTAGACTTTTCTTTTTCCTATTTTTCTACATGTAGCTGATCCTTATATTTGCTTACTTAACACTAATACTAATTATCTTTGTCGTTCTCGTGTTGTAGTGAGGTTCTATTTGTTCTTGTTCCTCTCTTCACCTTCTGCTGCGTCATTTTTTACCTGTATGTCTTTCTTTCATCTCTTCGTGTCACTAATTGCTTTATTTGTCTTTTCAGTGTTATTTTACTATTTTCCCTCTTGTTTCTTTCTTTTTATTCTGCTTTATCCGTATTTTTTTCTTCATTTCCTTACTCGTATATCAGCTTTTATATACTTTTTTTCCCCTGTCCTATTTGTACTTAAATTTGCATGTATCTCTTCTTTACATATCCTTGATTTTCTTTGTCGTCTATATTTGAACCTCTCTTTATCCATTTTACTTATCTTTGTTATTGATATCTTATTGTTTCTTTTGCCTGTGTTTGTCTATCCTCTACTATCTTTAGTCCTTTTCCTATCTACCTAATTTTTTTTATCTCCCTATCTCTTATCTCGTCGTTACCTTTCTTCACCTGTCTGTCTCGCTGATGTAGCTGTCTTCTTGCCTTCCCTTGTCTCATTATCTCCCTTACCTTTCTTTTACCTTTGATTTGCCTCGATTTGCCTCTCCTTACCTGTCTGTCTCATTCAGTTGGCTACTTTCTTCCCCTCCCTCGATATAGTAAGTCAACTTTCACCATTGTACGGAAGTTTTTATAGACTCTTAATGAGATGTACTTTCACACTTGCAGACTCATATGTTGGTCGCGTTGCTGTGGGTTTGAAGAGAATGTTATTACTTTTCATCTTATTCATTCCCATTCTTTTTCTCAGAGCATCTAATATCTCTCAGTTTTTCTTTTACTCTGTCTTCTCGTTCTGTCCACTCGTCCTGCCATCAAAATTCATCTCCCTCCTTCTCTCTTCCCTCCCCAATCCCACCACGTTTCTACCTCGCCTTTCAAGCATTTATCTAATCTCTAAATCTTCAAAATAGTATCCTTTGTTCTCAGCATACCACAGTCTATCCAGCTCTTGCTCTCCCCTATCTCATCCCCCACACTGAGTCTTCGAGATGCAATCCTTCTCTCTTAACGTCACTTCATCCTTCATCCAACTCTCTATCCACTCTCTTAACCTCCAAGATGAATTCTTCCCTCCCTACAGCCACCTTGCCTATTTTTCATTCTTTCCTCGCCTTTCTCGCTTTCTATCTCTCTCTATCACTCTAAAAGCAAAGTAAGATGACCGTCAGCCGGCTTTGTGTTGGATTCTGTATGCTGCTCTTGTTTGCTGTGTGAGGGAGGTCCAGCCTTCACCCCAAAGGGAAAGGTCGCCTCTCCTCCTCCTCCTCCTCCTCCTCCTCCTCCTCCTCCTCCTCCTCCTCCTTCAGTATCTCATGGCCAATGCTTCAGTTTCCTCCCCTTTTCTGGCCTCCTCGTTTTCATTGCCCATGACTGTGGTCGCTACTTTGCTTTCTGTCTCTCCCTCTCTCTTTTTTTTACTATGAGAGTTGATATGTAGCTTAGTGTTGTACCTGTTTTGCATCTTGGCACAGAGGCAAGGGTGAGTCATGTTTTGTGTGTATGTACCTAAAAGTAGTGGTGGTGGTGGTGGTGGTGGTGGTAGTGGTGGTGGTTGATGGTGTGTTGGTAATCGTATACCTGTCAAGTGTTGAGATGAAAGGTATGCCCGAGAAAGCGTAGTTCCGACTGGCTTCACTGATGCGAGATAGACAAAAAAGAAAGTATACATGTGCATGAGTGTATCTTCGAGGGGGAAAGGTTAGAAAAGGTAAAAGCAGACGTATAAATGAAAGAAAAGAAAAAGAAAAAAGAGGAAAAGAAAAAAATAACACATGAATATAGTTACAGATTGAAAGAATGCAGTTGAAAAATGACCGTGACATTTCAACGTTTACATATTTGCAAAAACCCTTTACAGATTTCACACGAGGCAACACCCTGAGGAGGACAAAGTTTTCCATTAAAAAAAATAAATAAATAAGCTAGAAGAAAGAAAAAAGAAAAACAATCATAAAATTTTGGAAGACAGACAAAAAACACACAAAAAAAGTAAATCAGTGTGACAGTTTCCTAATTTCTTCATTGTTAAAACCACGATAATAGAAAAAAAGAGTTATTTACCGCCATGTTGACCACCCAAACTTTCACAGGCGCCCGGCTACGTGTTGAGGGGAGAGCGAGGGGATGGAAGGGAGAGGGAGAGGGGAGAGGAGCGTAGAGAGGCAGGCAGGGGCGCGTTGGTGGTGAAAGTTCTCCAAGCCAAAAAGGTGCCCCGGCGTGTTCCAGACCTTGTGTGTGTGTGTGTGTGTGTGTGTGTGTGTGTGTGTGTGTGTGTGCTTGGTCTGCTTCTGGGAAAGTTAAGGTTTATCTGGTAACGTTTTGTACACATGTGAATTCCTGCTTTTGATATCGGTAGGTCATTTTACAGGTCAAATGTATGCTGATTTCCTCACGTGTGTACATTAGGAAGTGCTTGGAAGTAACTTTAGCCTCCCTCTTTCTTTGGACCCGACGAAATGATAATAGAGGCAAGGCGTGTGCATGAACTGAAGGAAAGACTGAATACCTATACTAGACAGAAAGACTGCGCAAAAATACCCATTGATAGATACACCAACATCCCCAAACACATAACATAAGGTAGTATCGAAATATAACCGAGTATAATATCCAAACTCACTATATAGACGCAAGGCGTGTATATAAACTGGACGAAAGATTGAATACATATCGAGAGAAAGACAGGCCTACGTAAAATTACCCATCAACACCCCCAAACATACAACATAAGACAGTATCGAATCATAACCGTGTATGAAATCCCAAGTCACTGTATGGAGGCAAGGCAGGTACATGAACTATAGAAAAGACAGGACTACGCAAAAATACTCATTGTAAGATACACCAACATCCCCAAACACACAACACAAGGAACTATCAAAGCATAACTGTGTATAATACCCCCTAGTCACGATAATACCGAGTCAAACGAGTACACCAAGAAATCAAAGCAGGAGATAAGGCGAGGAGAACAAGAGGATGAGGTAGGGTCATTTTTATATCAATAGGGCGGGGCAGGAGGATCAAAACTCGAGCCATCCTTTGAACTTTTAGCACAGGGTCGGTGGCTGACCTGAGGAAGTCTGGCTACTAAAAGAAATCGCAATGGATGACCTCTAGAAGGCCGAACGGTGAGCTGCTGCTGGGTTTCACTGCAGAAGCGAGGGAGAGAGAAGCGATACGAGGTCAGGGAAGGTCGTCAATGATTAGTAAATACCCATGTGTTGAGAAGGACGGAAGTACAGGTGTGGCTAGGCTGAAAAGTGGGTAAGTAGGTTGGGTTGCGTGCAGGGGTGAATGGAATGCGAGGGGAAAAAATGACCGGGCAAAGAAAAGGAGGAGGAGGAAGAAGTATAGGAAGTAGTAGAAGTGCTTACTTGTAGGTGTGGCTGTGCGATTTCACCTGTCAGCGATGCGTGATTAAATACTTCGTTTTATGTACCATTAGTGTTTCATATTCAGTGTTTCGTGTCTGGTGTATGTGTGGAGGGTTAGTAGTAGTAGCAATGGTAGTGGTGATGGTAGTAGTAGCAGTAGTAGTAGTGATAGTAGTAATAGTAGTGGTAGTAGTAGTAGTAGTAGTAGTAGTAGTAATAGTAGTAGTAGTAGTAGTAGTAGTAGTAGTAGTAGTAGTAGTAGTAGTAGTAGTGGTTGTAGTATTAGCAGTAGTAATGGTAGTGGCAGTAGTAGTAGTAGGAGTAGTAGTAGTGATCAACACAACTTACAAATAACACAATAAAACTACGAGTACTTTGTGGAATTACTTGTTTACATTTTTATTCTTTAAGTTTCAATTGCTGAGAAAAGTTATTTCATCATTTTCTCACTTCTAAGAATATGACCTTAGATTCAGTTACCCTTTTTACCTGTCCTTCTCCATCCAGCACACGGGAACCATTACTTGTATAGGAAACTCAAGTAAATATTCTCTCATAAGATCAAGAAAAATAAATTAAATGTTAGAAGTAGCGTAGGAATAGATAGAAAAATAGATAAGCTGAAATACGTACGTTTCTTTTCCCTTCATTGCTTAAACATGACTCAGAACAGACGGCCTTCACGCTCTCGCTCCTTCTCCTCCCCTTTAGACGAGTAATTCTTCTGATTCACTGAAGTCAACAATGTCCCGTTTTTTACACGTGGCTGGGCGATCAATGCAACCCACGTGAACAAAGGTACAATCACGACACGAGTCAGGCAACACGCCACACTCACTCCCCACTGTGCTCTCTGCTTTACTCTCCCTCTTAACCCCCTTCAGTACCATGACGTGTTTTATTATTTATTTCGCTTACTATTTGGCAATTTTATACATCTTCAGAAACTCATGTGGGGACTGAAATAGTGAAATCTGTGGCCATTATTCTTCTGACCTCCCTAAAATTGTCTAATCGCACACAAAACTCGTGGTAAAAATGCGTCTCAGTATTGAAAAAGTTAACGCCTTTGCCCTGCTACAAGCCCATCAGTTCTTGAGATTTATAGATCGTCAGCAGAACAGGTTGTGATTGAGAAAGAATACAAAGCACAATGAAAGAGAGTGCGGCAGGTTGTTGTACACCTCTGCCCTCCACTCACCACTGTACGTGTCATGATACAAATTACTGCATGAATATTCTAAAAGCTAAAAGTACCAATGATGAAAATGATTACTCCTCTATATAAACAAATGCTAACACGACCCAAAAACAAAAACCATCAGCGCTCTAACCTTCAAAATACCAGTGATAAAAATTGCCCTACATAAACAACTGACAACTATAACACTAACTAACGCAAAACAAATCAACATTCTAATCTAATCCCCTTCTGTAAGTATAAGGAACGGTATAATTAGTCCAAGTAACCCCTTCCATACTGAGACGCATTTTTATCTTATTTTTTGGGGTATGACTAGACGATTTTATTTGCATTAGGAAGAGTCTATGGACGTCAGTAGATTAATGACCAGAATCTTTACTATTCTACTCCTTACATATGTTTCTGATGCTGTATGAAATCATCAAATTAGTAAAGAGAATGAATGTGGAAACGCGGCATGTTATTGAAGGGGTTAAGCTTACGCAACGCTACATCGAGTTCAGAGGCGCTGGAATATAAGTTCATGTGATTTTTTTTTTTTTTTTTTTGTCTTTCTTCGCAGCGGCACGTGTATTAGAACCTCAATCGGTATAGCCGGTCGCTGTGCCCTCCTGACGCAACCATCACTAGTCTGGTTTTGATGTGTTAAAGAGAGGTTGAACTGGTTGTAAAAGGGCGTTGATTCTCTCTCTCTCTCTCTCTCTCTCTCTCTCTCTCTCTCTCTCTCTCTCTCTCTCTCTCTCTCTCGTAGGAAAAATAATGGAATATATAAGGGAGAGAGATAGGGTGGAAGAAAATGAATTATAGTAAGAAAGATTTATCCGAAGAAAGAAAATGAATCAAGAAAAATAGAAAGAAAGCGATAGGAAATAGTTAGGTAAAGGAAGGGAAAGGAGAGATAGAGAAATAATAAAGAAAAAAGAGAGAAACACGATAAAACAGAAAAGAAAAAAATATAGATAATTTCATCTTTACGTATTTATTGATAGTTTTAATTAATTGACATCATATTACGAAAACGAAGAAAAATAGAGAGAGAGAGAGAGGAAAGGAAGGAAGAGGAAAGTGGAAACATACAGACAGACAGACGGACGAACAAACAGACAAGCGGATAGATAGATACTCGTACATTTAACTTCCTGTTTTGAAATAAGCAATAACCAACCAAAACTAAATGAACCAAAAAAAAAAAAAAAAAAAAAGCAAAGGAGGATAAAAAAAAAAAAAAATCACCTGCAGAACCCACGTCCTTGGTGCACGCCCTGCCACGCCCACACGCCCATTCTGTGTCTCGTGCCTCGATAAGCATTGAAAGTAAAAGTCATGCAACGCACAAAAGATGATAAGTCAGTCACACTCATGAAAGATAAACCCATAAAACAAAACACAGGGAAAAAAATGAAGTAATTAGGTAAAAAAAAAAGAAGTAATACGAAGAGTGAGTCAATAAATGCATAGAGAGAATCGATAAGTAGATTGAAAACATATAATAACAAAACGTAACAGACACCTCGCAAAATGTCACAGGAAAATAGATAAAGGTAAAGACAGAAAATACTCTTAAAGAAAACTCGATTGCAACGTAATATGATAAATGAAGTTGCAAATAAAAAAAAATAAATAAAAACAGAAATATCAGAATTATCACCACTGAAAATAAGTCACAAAAAAAGGAAAAAAAAAAAAAGAAAGGAACTATAAATCACTACAGTTTAATGCAAAGAAAGAAAAAAATAATAAAATTGCGAAAGACAGACAAAAAAAAAAGAAGCAATGACAAACAGAATTTAATAAACAGATAAACAAAATAATAAATAACAAAATAGAGAGCAAAATAACAAACAGATACGTTTATAGATAAGAAAAATAAGAGAAGTCACATAAAACAAAGAAATTATAAAAAAACGTTAAAAAAAGTAATTAATTTAAATGTAAGCAGGCCACGAGGGCGTCATTAGTTTTCACCAGCTGTTTGTCTATGTAGAGTCGCAAAGATAGCATAATAAATTGGCTTTCAAACATAAATTCTTGTAGACTCAAGACTGAAGCTTTATATAATCAATAATTTAGGCAACAGGTACTTCCTCCTCTTGTTCCACCTCATTTTCCTCCTTCTGTATTACCCATTCCTCCTCCTTCCTCCTTCTCCTCCTCCTCCTCCTCTCCCTTTCTTCCTCCTCTCCCACCCCCTCTTTCTCTTCCTCTCATTCCACCTCATTTCCTCCTCGTCTATTACCCAATCTTCCTCCTCCCTCTTCCTCCTCCTCCTCCTCCTCCTCCTCCTCCTCCTCCTCCTCCTCCTCCTCCTCGTCTTAAGATCCACAAAGACACACAATAAGTACCTGTCAAATTAGAACTAAGTTTCCTATATAGTCATTCGAAACTAGATTTTGTAAGCAAGTGACTGAATATTTCCTATAGATGTTTCATTTTTGTGTATTTTAACCACGTAAGAGAGAGAGAGAGAGAGAGAGAGAGAGAGAGAGAGAGAGAGAGACAGAGAGAGGCTGAACCCCACGATTACAGTAACTCTCTCCACCTCTCCTCGCTCCCTTTCTCTCTCTCTCTCTCTCTCTCTCTCTCTCTCTCTCTCTCTCTCTCTCTCTCTGTCTCCCCGGATGTCTGGCACGGCTACTTATCATCGTCTGTATCAACCTTGCTGTGAATTTCTTCCGGACGACTTAGGCATCAGACAGACATAAGAAGGACAAATACAGTGTTGATGAGATTCTTTAGTATTTTTTTGTACGTACTTGTGTGTTTATATATATGAGTGGTGACAAGGAAACGCTCTTAAATCTATCCTTTTTTTTCTGACCTACCTTTCAGTCTCATATATCAAAAGGAGCACAGTGATTTGGTAGATCTACGTAAATATACACAGAGAACCTTTAGTGTCTAGTGTCTGTTGAATTTAAAGGACTGTACCTACACGATCATAATTTACTTTTACCTCAACACCAAAAACTTTCCCCAGCGAAGGTGAATTGTGGAGTTACGATAGGGAATGCTTCGCTGTTTACTATATTCTTGTGCACTCCTATCGAAAACAGCTTGTCGTCGAGGCGTTGAGAGTGAAGCAGGATAGTAGAGAGAGAGACAGAGAGAGAGACACGCCAAGGTTGCGCTACATTGGCACTTGTTTTTGCCTCCCTGTAGCAGCGGGACAGGGAAGGGCGAGGAGAACGAGGCTGCAGCGGGGCACATGGCGAGTTATAGAGCAAAAGACACATGTTAATCATAAATATTGAGATTGTTCTTGTAATTGAGATGACAAGGTTGATGCTATTAGCGATATTAAGGGATTAGAAAAAGGTTTATGTTTTTTTTCTACCATTGCTACTACTGTCACTACTACCACCACTACTACTACTACTACTACTACTACTACTACTACCATCACCACCACCAATACAACTACAACAAACCTCTACTTCTGCTAACGATGTTGTGGGCCTTGCAGTGGCCTCCTTCTCCTACGCACCTTCTTTCTTCACCAAATGCCTTCAAATTCCCCACGTGTCCCCAGCGAGCCATGGTTTTGCGTGGCTTTTTAAGGGGAACGGTGATATGATAAGTGTGAGTTGCCTGAACGTGTAAATAAATCCACTTACCAGATGCCACTGTAAGGTAAATTCTCTCTCTCTCTCTCTCTCTCTCTCTCTCTCTCTCTCTCTCTCTCTCTCTCTCTCTCTCTGTGAAGAAATGGAGTTTAAAGATGTATTTTCCTTTTCCACTTGGCTAAACATTACTAATCTCCTTACAGTATTATGTATTTACAAACAAGGGAGACCAAAGGGAAAAAATAAAGAACAAAAAAAAAAAAAAATAATGAACAGAAAATAGACTTCCTGGTGTCCTCTCTTGCTGCTCTTTCCCATTTTTCCATCTGCACCTCCCCCTCCCCCTTCCTCGCTCTCTTTTCCCCTGCCACCCTCCGTCCATCGTCCTCTCCCTCCTTGGCCTTTCCTCTCCCCTCTACCTCTATGCCTTGTGATACTGTGGCACTATTAACCAGAGGATGTTGACATTTTAACACCCCCATGTACGGGAGGGGTGTAGGTGTGGCACTGTGTGTGTGTGTGTGTGTGTGTGTGTGTGTGTGTGTAAGGAGAACGGGTCGGAATTTATATACGTAT
>NC_059302.1:1313424-1345924 GCF_017591435.1 Portunus trituberculatus
TGAAAGGTGAAGGTAAATAAGTGTTGAGGGTGTTAATTACTGGTGTTACATAAGTGGTTAGTCTGCCTGGGAAGTGGTAGGTATTAGCGGGAAGGCCGATGCGTTGTGAGGAAGCGAAAAGTGTAGAAAAAGCAAGAGGGTGAAGTGGAATGTAAAGAAAAAAAATAGTATCTTGAATTTTCTAGAGAATGCAAAGATGAAATGAAAAGTTTAACGTTGTCATCTTTGTCTTATATTTCTTTCTTTGTCTCTGTTTCTGTTTATCAGTGGTGGTGGCGATTTTTTTTTATTATTACTATTTTCTTTTCTTTTTTATTATCATCATGACTTGGTTCAGGTGACAAAGTTTTTTTCTTTTATGACACCCAGTGACCAGCGTGAGTTGCGATCACGTATTACAGTTTCTAACACTTCTTTCCTCAGCCTTTCACTGTCTATTCTCATGTGTATCTTAACGATGCTCTAACATTTCTCACAAGCTGGGAGAAAATAAAGTGGAAAAGTCCTGAAGATAATTGTTTTCTCCTCGTCCAGTGTTCACAGTAAGACATTAACGCTTGATATGATTTAACTTACAAGAACAGGTGTGTTTCGTAACTTGATACTCCTTCTTCCGGTGAATTTAATGCTCCCTTTATAGTGCCAACAGGAATCTTACGTTATTGAAGGGCTCACTTATCATCGTATAACTCAATGTTGTGGAACGTTCCCGTGTTGGTCGAGGAAACAGAAGGCAGGTCAGTGAAATGTCAGAAATATAAATTGACCCGTCCACTACCCGTCCAGCAGCTGAAAGCCATCACACGGCATCACAGTTAAGCAATACTTGCGATCCGTTTTAAAAGCAGTTTATAACGAAAAAAAAAAGTATTAACTGAAAGGCACTGAATCGTACCAGTATTTAGGGCAACCTTTGCTGCGTAAGGGGCTCTGAGGGTGGGATGGCGAGGGAGGAGAGGAGGGAGCAGGGGATGGGGGCGCTGGGGAAGACTAAGAGGGGGAGTGAGGAGCGGAAGGAGGCAACCCGGAAGGCGCGTACCCGGTGGGTTAAGACGCCGCTGGCTGTGGGCGTGGTGAGGGTGGAGGAGGAAGAAGAGGAGGGGAAAAGGAGGAGAAGGAGGAGGAGGAGAAGGAGGAGAAGGAGGAGGAGGAGAAGGAGGAGGAAGAAAATGAGGAGGAGGAGGAGGAGGAGGAGGAGGAGGAGGAGGAGGAGGAGGAAGGAGGAGGAAGAAAAAGAGGAAGAGGGGAGGAAGAGGAGGAGGAGGAGGAGGAGGAGGAGGAGGAGGAGGAGGAGGAGGAGGAACAGCAAGAAAAAGAACAAAAAGAACAAGAAGAACAAGAACAAGAAAAACAAGAAAACAAGAACGAAAACAACAACAACAACAACAACAACAAAGAAGAAAAGGAGAAGAAGAAGGAAGGAAGAAAAGAGGACAGAAAACATAAACCATCACCAATCTTAACAACACATCACAAACTCCACAGCAGAGCGCCAGAAGACAGTAACACATTACATAGAACACACGCATACGTATCTTAACGAGGCAATTATTTTAAAGGTGATGTAGGCAAATTTCGACACGGGGTCTTTTCCTTGAGTTACCTGGGCGGCCTTAATTAAGCTGCCTTGCCTCGTCACGTGTCGCGCCGTCTGCGTGTGGGGGACGCGGTCAGCAGCGGTGCCCACGATGGAGGAGACGACTGCTGCTGCTCAAGGATACATCAGGTAGTCAGGCGAGCAGGGAACCAGGAACAGGCAGAGGTGCGGGACCCAGCCTGACGACACTTCCTCTCCCCCTTCCTGCCTCTCCCTTCACCCTTTACCTCCCTTTACCTTCCTTCTCTCTACCCATAGTATGCCCTCCATCCACTTTTCTCTCCAGTTCTTCCTTGTTTCTTCTCCCTCATCCTTCCCCGTTCTCTACATGAATATATTCTTTTTCCTCCTTCTCTTTCCTTTCCTTCCATCTTCCTCAAGCTCCAGATGATGCAGCAGAAGAGACGCGGATGTAACTCGCCTAATAAGTTGAGGTTTCACAACGTGCACCATTTTTCTAAGTGGGGGAGAAATTGTTGTATGCAAATTCGAGCAAAGGGTGCGCATGGCCGTTCCGTGCGAGAGGCGGCGCTGCATCAGTCGCTTTCACCTTGCTCCCTAATCTCGAGGAGGAGTAAGTGAGAGTTTCCGTGCTGGACTCCCCGCTGCTGCTGCTGCTTGAGGAGATTGGCTGTAACCGATCAGCGTCCTTTCCCTTCCTAAGGCCATTGTTATTAAGCAAACCATTCGCTGAGGAGTTCTGTCAATATTTGCTAAGAATTTTACTCGTAACACATGTTCAAAGCTTTGTTGGGATGATTGTGTTGTTGATTGTGGATTGAAAAAAGAGTAACCGTATAATGCTAGTGCTTGTTCCTCATCTCCCCTTTCTCTCCACTTGCTCATCCTTTCTTTTTTTTTTTTCCCTTGGCCTCCCGCTGCTATATAACCACCAAGCGTAACTGACTTAACGCATCTCCCATCAGCATCACTTCATGACTACTTGTATCCTAAATTACTGCAGTACTTAGCTTAAATCAGTCAATTCCTATTGTCATGCAAGTCACCTACATGCAGCTTCCAATCAGTGAATGCAACATCATTCATATAAACAAACTTTCAGTCATCCTTCAGTCTTCCTATATCAGTCACGGGCATTGGAAACTGTTGTGTCAAAAGTTCACTCACTCTCTCACAGCCAAAAGACTCGAAATTCATGTTGTCCTGAGTTCATTACTTCTTCTTGATTGCACCTGCTGATATCACCTCAATGCGACACAGTCTAAAAGTAACGGAGGAGATGTTAAGCTCATAAAAAAGTGTATTCATAAAACAGGAAATGCCAATACGAGAACAGCAACATCACACTGCGTCTGCTTCCTTGGCGGTGTTGTTGAAGGGTTCCTGGTGTGTCTAACTGCAGCATCTAAGCACAGAAAGTTCATCGAGTAACATCACTCTTACGTCTGGTGCCTAATTGCAGCTTTCACCTGGCTGGTGTGTTTCCTGCTCACCTGCTGCCCCTGCTATGCGTGAGAGATGCCTCTTCACTTTTTCCTGAACATTTCATTCAGTTTTCTCTTACGTTCCCGATCAACACACTCAGTTGATTATAAGAAGACTTTACATTTACATCAGTTAATTATGTAAGTACGATTGAAGAAACAAATTGATATATTAGAAGGTCATTAGAAGGTCTCTAAGTTTCGTTATAAACAGTGTCTCCTCATAGACTAACATTCAAGAGAAATATTCTGTAAATGTACGAATATTTGATATCTGCATCAACTAAGTACGAGAGGCACCAAGAACCATTATCATTTTCCCATATAATTTTGAATTCTAAAGCGACATACTCCCGAAGCACAGTGTAAGAGTGCGTTTATCTATCTACTATAAAGAAAGATCGGCAGGCATCGTGGTCACCATTCCCTTTATGACACTATGAACACAAACAGACGTGCGCATCCCTATATTAGTTGACGATGACGGCTGGAACGCACATTCTGAGAACAACATACAGAAAACGAAGCCAGGATCGGAGAGCAAGCAACACAACACGCCTGAGTCTGGCCAGAAAGTGAGAGTAGTCAAGCGGGCGGCGGGAAGCGGGTGAGTGAGCGGCTAGATGGCAAGCAGAGTCAAGCCACACGAGTTACAAAGATCGAAAATCCCAAGTAGTGAGCCCTAATCATGCGCCTTACTCCCAAACGCATTCGTCCGTGCTGGCCTGCCTCTTCCCTCATTCCTGGGCGTCTGGCCTTTAAGACAGGACTCACCGACACAGAGAAGCCAGGTCGGTATAGCAATTGTGCTTCTGAAGAGACACAGATACATGGTCATACACACACGCAGATTGACAAATGGCTAATAAACTGCAAGGAAACACCACCTAAACACAAACCGATGACTAGGAATACAAAACAGGGAAAGATACATATAAACACTAACAGAAAAATAAATCTAAACATGCTAACAAACAGGCAAACCAAAGAAATAACAGAAAGAACTGCCTAGATACAAATGATATATAAAGATGTGAAATGAGAGGGATTATAAAAGAAAGGCCCTTTAAATTCCAAAGTCGAACGTGGAGACAAATAAACAGTAAAGCAAACCAATACTTAAAGGCAAGAAAAGCGAGTAGAAAAGAGATAGGCAAGAGAAAGGATTGTTTAAAAAGGAGACAAACAAAAAATAGATACACACACATGGAGGAATAGTGAAAAAAAGCAGCCTGGAGTATACTGTCAGATAAATGAACAGATGAATAGGAAAGTAGGTAAAAAAATAATGCAAAAAAATAAATAAATAAACGATAATATACAAAGACAAATCAGCGGAGGAGTAAATAAGCAAGATTAAACATGAATAGATAAACAAGTGTGCCAAAAAAAAAAAAAAGGAAGCATGAACAAAGATAAAAACAAAGAAGACAAAAAGACAAATCAACTATACAAACAAAACCAACAGAAAAATAGACAACATAATGACGAAAAATAATTAAAAAGAACTGGAAAAGTGTAAACAAACGAAATAGACAATAAAAAACAAGAAAAGAAAGAAAAAAAAACAAGCTGAAGAACATAATGAATAACAACAAACTAAAAAAGAACTGGGAAACTGTAAACAGACCAAATGGACAAGAAGGAAAATGAAAAGAAAGAAAAACCAAACTACAAACTTTCAACATCGCCCCGTGAATACTTTGCCAATATCGCATGACGTAATATCAGGTTTTGGTCAATAAGAGAGCGCCTTCACTCTATCCATGGTGACGGTAGGGGTTAATTAGATGGTGATTGCGTTAGCGTGGCCTGTGTTCCACGTCGATCAACGCAAAGATACTGTCGAGGGAGGCAAAAAAGTCTTTACCTGCCTGCAAATATATGGCATAGATAGCTGACGAGCAGAGAGAGAGAGAGAGAGAGAGAGAGAGAGAAACAAAAAGATACGAAATAGACGAAAATAGAGAAATGGAGAAGAGGAATAGGAAAGGTAAGGAGTGATGTAGGTGAATAGAAAAATAAAAGAGAGAGAGAGAGAGAGAGAGAGAGAGTGTGTGTGTGTGTGTGTGTGTGTGTGTGTGTGTGTGTGTGTGTGTGTGTGTGTGTGTGTGTGTGTGTGTGTGTGTGTGTGTGTGTGTGTGTGTGTGTGTGTGTGTGTGTGTGTGTGTGTGTGTGTGTGTGAGAGAGAGAGAGAGAGAGAGAGAGAGAGAGAGAGAGAGAGAGAGAGAGAGAGAGAGAGAGAGAGAGAGAGAGAGAGAGAGAGAGAGAGAGAGAGAGAGAGAGAGAGAGTCAGAGAGAGCTATTCAATCAACGGAGAAAATTATTACACGAATTAAGAGAAAAGAAGAACGGTAGAGAAGGTAGTAATTATATTAACGTCTTGGGAAAGTAGACCAATTATTGTTTATTGTACTGTGATCTCTAATAACGAGAGAGAGAGAGAGAGAGAGAGAGAGAGAGAGAGTGTGTGTGTGTGTGTGTGTGTGTGTGTGTGTGTGTGTGTGTGTGTGTGTGTGTGTGTGTGTGTGTGTGTGTGTGTGTGTGTGTGTGTGTGTGTGTGTGTGTGTGTGTGTGTGTGTGTGTGTGTGTGCAAAAACTATCAAGACGTGTTATTCGTTAAGTTCTTCCTGGGTCACCGTCTGTCTGTTTACCTGTGTCGTGTCTGGAAGTTACACACACACACACACACACACACACACACACACACACACACACACACACACACTGTCCACTATGTTATTAGTTGGAATAGCTTCCGCCTCTTACTAGCATGTACGTGTTTGGAAGGTCTATTCGAAAAGTAACATTCATTCACTCTCTCACAACCTCAAGACTTAATTAATCATATGAACATTCAGAATAGAACTATTAAGCATTGAACACTATCGGATGAGTAAACGCCGCAAATTTTTAACCTCTCAATCAGGAAGAGTATAATGAACGTAACAAAATTTTCTCGTGGTATGGAGTATATAACGAAACTAATGCCGCAATACTGAAAGGTTAGTAATTCCAGCCGTGAAGTAAGCGGCTCACGAAACAATAGGTCACAAAGCCTCTCTCTGCCTCACCACCGAAACACAGAATACACAAACACTACCTTGATTTTCCCACATTTCCCTCAACAAGACCAGCACAGCCATTGCGCCGTGGGGAAGAAAAAACCTGAGGAACACACAAAGCAGGAGGTATGGGAAAGTGCAGAGAAGAGGAGGTAATGGAAAAAAGAAAGGAAAGACGCCATGCAAAAATACCCGAAGAAATCTTAAGCCTCCATGACGATGCTGAAAATACAGTCACGATCGTTTTATTTTTCTATTTATTTTAAGTCAGAAATTCACAGGGAGGGATTAGCGAACGCCTTGGTTGGTTTGCAGTGCCAGGAGGTGATGGGACGTTCAGCTCGTACTCTTACTAGCAATCTCTCCTGAGCACCTTGTGTTTTATAGATTATATTGTTTGATGGTGTAAGAATGTATTAATCTTTATTGCCTAACTATACTTATTATCATACTTTAACTCCCATTATTTTTTATTTCATTGTTTATTTTGAAGCCAACTCAATTAGTATATTGTGAAGCCAATGTTGACTTCATTTGAGATATTTCTTTATTTTCAGTGATTTATTTCTAGATAGTCAGTATCATATCGTTATCTTCTTATTCAAATATTGTATGAAATGATGGTTAGCAGTACTTTCTTTAAGAGACCACTGCACGCGTCTCAAAGCACCATCAGTGAATTAATATTTCCACTAATACACTTATGTCATTTTTATTTCACTGTTATTGAGTGACGCAACGGTAGCGGCCGTGACTCCTGACCTGATGCTCGCGCGTAAGAGCCTTCTGGGCAGTGTTGAGTGGCAGAAGCAGCTTCCTCTCAGTATAGCAGGGTGCATGACCTCAGGTGGCGATGTAAGGCTGTGTTTAGTTGATTATGTTTCTCGTCTAATATCGTTAGTTACATACACAAATATATAAACACCAGCTATACCAAACATATATCTTTATAAACTTGTTTCCGTTTCTAAATGTAAATGTGCAATATACACCTTTCATAGTATATCTCTTAGTTATTCTCTCTCCTATTTCTTTGACTTTCTCAGCGATGACTAGTGATTACGTGCTACAGAGACTTAATCACCCAACAAAGTGCAAGCTAAGAATTCATCCCTAGCTCCTGCCTTTCATGTACACTAAGCAGACTGTAAAGAAAAGCATTCTCTCGTCTCTGCTATCTTAACCATCAACACCACTGCTTCTGTCTGCTCGTCATGCCCACCTCACACTGTCCTGTGGCGGCGTGATGGACGTGGGGAAATTTTAACGAAGCAGTAAGTAGCAATCCCTCACCTGCCTTGCTCCTCTCAGACACGCATGCCTTACCGGACCTCCTCTCACTTCCTCACTTCCTTCCACTCCGAGACACATCAATATCATGCTCCAGCCCTCATATGACGCAACGCATATTAGAAACGCAAGTACGTATCACTTTCTTTTTAGTCTTCAGTTTTAGCGACACATTAGCACTCAAGGGATGTTGTGGATTGTGATGGTGCCCACGGTCAAGGCTCTTCTAGGGAGGCCTTGAGTAAATGTGGGTCCCGTTGTGCTTTGGTTTGAGTCTCCGGCATTACCACTCCACCCTTTGTTGTTTGTCCTCAGTAGTTCAGACATTCAGTTGTTTTGTTTATCAAGGCATGTTTGGTGACGTACAGCTCATGTGATTTTGGAGAGAGAGTGGGTAAATTTCTCTCTCTCTCTCTCTCTCTCTCTCTCTCTCTCTCTCTCTCTCTCTCTCTCTCTCTCTCTCTCTCTCTCTCTCTCTCTCTCTCTCTCTCTCTCTCTCTCTCTCTCTCTCTCTCTCTCTGCTTTTTCGATCGTGAATGTAAAAGGAATCATGTTACTCAGTAATGTAGGAGTTGAATGATTGTATAATGTTTATGTTCAGCTTTATCTTCATTGTAAACATGAAAGTAGGACGACCACCTTGGATGTGATAATAATGACTAGAATGATGCCATCGTTGATAATGATAATAATAGTAATAATAACAATAATAATAAAAATAATAATGATAATAATAATAATAATGATGATGATGATAATGATAATGATAATAATAGAACATAAGTGAAATCAAACATGCATAAATTCTTTAACTGGGAATCCCTACACGCGCGCGCACACACACACACACACACACACACACACACACACACACACACACACACACACACACACACACACACACACACACACACAAACACCTTTAGATATTATACATTTGACCCGTATTTCGTCAAGCTCAGTGGCAAAAGGTGCTGGCGACCTGCCACTACCATTCTCTCTCTCTCTCTCTCTCTCTCTCTCTCTCTCTCTCTCTCTCTCTCTCTCTCTCTCTCTCTCTCTCTCTCTCTCTCTCTCTCTCTCTCTCGTGTGTCTCACCTGTCAGACCAGTAAGGCCACCCAGCCCTCCCAGTGCCGCCAGGTCCGCGTTGGTCACCGGTGCTGGGTCAGCCGACGCCGACCTCCTTGGGCGCTCAGCTGACTCCTTCACGATGTCCTCCGCCGCCGCCGCCACCACCATTAAAGACACCCAACACGCCCACACTACCCTCACGCCCATGGCTGTTAGGATTTCAACTTCAAAAGAGATGTTTAAAAAAAAAGAGGGATTTTTTTTTTGTACCTTTTTTCTCGTTATTGGCTTCCAGAGATGTGGTATATATATTTTTTTCTAGGGTGTATAAATTTTAACGTATCACTTTATATTTTCTCTTTTTCCAGTTAGTTTCTGAAGCGTGTGCTCCTCCTTTTCGAATACTGGAGGGGAAATATGTATGAATCCATCGCTTAAATGCAGCAAGCGGCGCGAGGGAAGGAAATGTAATACATCTCTTTGTGCACTATTCCTGGGCTCACAATATCACCCTTGGCATGATCACTACACAAGGCTTCACAGTGAGGCACTCAGGACTGCTCACGGCACCTACATATATCCTTCAGGCATCCTACACGGCGTATATCCTTTCGCTTTCACTCCGGAGCGTCGCAGTGCCGTCACCTGGCCTGTGCAACGGCGATTTGCCAACTGAGTCTCGTGGTGGTTCGGCCTGACTAGTTGTTACTTCATCTCCCGAGACTGAAAGAAAACGGGGACGGGAGATTCAGCTTTCATGGGATACTACGCCAGTTTAGCAATCTTTATGAAACGTATTGTGTTTTCTCTCATAACACAAATGGTGGTTTTAGTCTGATGTGTTGGTTATGCAAGTAGTCAGTCAGTCCACAGCAATGTTCATGGCGATCATTATTCTTTACTTTATTTCCTGACAATGAGATTACGACGCCACTTTTCTATCGTTTCGACATTGCGGACAGGAGGACGTGCTTTTAACAACACAAGGACGTCGCGCGCTCCTTTCTCCTGACGCAGCAAGAGAAAACGCCCTCTGGTCCCTCACTCTCTCACTCGTCTTTCACAACAGTAACGGCGGCGCCATCCTCCTCCCGCCCCTGCAGGCAATGAACGTTACTCCCGCCCTTCGTCCCTCAGTCACTCCTACGCCTGCAGCTCTCCTCTTCCTCCTCCTCCTCCTCCTTCTGCACCGTTGAGCGTTCGCCTAACAATTCAATTGCACAATTTACCCCACACATTCACTGCTTAATGGCTTACTGCTATGGACACACAGTCATGAATTGTTACTGACTGTGTGTGTGTGTGTGTGTGTGTGTGTGTGTGTGTGTGTGTGTGTGTGTGTGTGTGTGTGTGTGTGTGTGTGTGTGTGTGTGTTTGTCTTAGCTCCTAATGAACCCAGTGACTTGTAAAGTGAAAGGAAAGAAGTAAAATGTTGTTATTGTTGTTGTTGTTGTTGTTATTTTGTTATAGTATTTGTAGTTATAGTTGTTGTTATTGGTCGCACTGGTAGAAGTTGTGTAGCGAGTGATGATTATGGTTGCAGTTGTACTTTAGAATGGCAGACAGTTGAAGACATTTATAACGTAATGTCGTGAAAAGTTAAAAAAAAAAAAAAAAAGAATAGAGAATATTTTCAAGAATACTCTCACACAAGTTCTTAATATCTGAAGCAAATGGAATTGGACCTGAATGTAAAAAAAAAAAAAAAAGAAACAATGTGTCTAATTACTGAAATATATAAACACAAAACTTAATCTTACGAGAAACCAAATGATGACCGAATTTGGATATCTGAAAAGCAAAGAAAAATTCATGCAAAGTCAGTTTTCCGCACGTCAGGCTATTAAACATTTTTCCGTCACGTCACTCGTCCGGCAATGACTCGTATGTGTATCAAGGTTAGGAGTACAGACTTGTGCCTCCCTCAGCGTGTGGATAAAGACCTTAACTGGAGCGCTGGGTGGCCGTGGTGAAGGAAAGTGGAAGGCAGGAACGAGTGAGCAAGCAGAGGATGAGATTGTCAGGAGTGAGTGAACTGAACGCGTCAACAAAAAGCCGTGACTGGTAAGATGAGTATTTAGAGTGACTGATGAACTAAACAAAGGATAGAAGTGACTAGATAGGAGTGACTGAAGTGACTGATTAGCTGAAGGGAAAAATGTGGTGAATAAGATGGAGAGAAAGACAGTGGTATGTGGATGTTTGACGAGTGGAGTGAGGTGTGACTCGAGTGAAGGAGTTTACGTGAGAGAAGACGGAGGAGGAAGTGGAGAGGAAATAAAGCGGTTTGAGGTTATTGACTTTTTGTTATTGATGCGTTTGTGGCGACCATCCAGCGAGGTCCGTTATTGCGTAAATGCATCTGGCGGTGTATCAAGAGAGAGAGAGAGAGAGAGAGAGAGAGAGAGAGAGAGAGAGAGAGAGAGAGAGAGAGAGAGAGAGAGTTTCGCAACAAAATGTACTCATAAATTCACTTAACATCTCAGACCACTTTTACTTTCTACTTTTGGCGTATTTTCACTCATTTTTTTCTTCTTTTATTTTCTTTCATGACTTACAAAGATGGTCAAATATTCCCCTACTTATGTGAACAACTCATTTATATTCCTCAACCACTACTTTCAATCTTCCCTCTTTCCTCTTATTCCACTAGAAAAAGCCCTCTAATGCTCTTCTGGTTCTTTATCGACTCCCTAATTCTTCTCTCCTTCCGCTAAAAAACCTTCCCCTCTCTATTATTTTTTTTACAATGAAGGGTGAAGTGTGGTCGTCTGGCATTTCAACCAGGAAGACCGTACCTTCACCTGCCTTGTGAAACTGTCTCTGGGTCACAGGTGGAGCCAGGTGGACAGATAGGAAGAGAAGGGGAGAGAAGGGGCAAGAAAAGCAGGAGGAAGAAGTAGGAAGTAGGCAAGAGGAAGATCGTTGATGTAATAGGTGGGGGCAAGTGGACACATTAAGGAAGAGGAGGTGCTGGTTCAGGATCAAGGGGATGGAGGAAAAAGATTGTTAAAGTCAAGAGGAACAAAAGAAACCTGTAATCTTTAACTATTAACTTCCTCACTTGTCTTGTTATGGTTAATTACTAGGAGGATATTCTACTGTATTGGTAGTGGTGGTAATGGTGGTGGTTGTATGCTGGTCGTAGTGGTGGTTGTAATACGATGGCATATGTGTACTGTTCTACTCTCTCTAGGGCGAAGAAAGATGAAGTTTGCGCCACAGCCTGCACATTGTATAGTACTAAACTTCATACGGTGTGAAATAGACGTTCTTCATATTTCTTTTTCCTTTTATCACGAAGGAAAAAGATTCTTCCTTCTTATATTGGCTCATGTAAATTTCTCAGTTCCAATTTTTTATCATTAATAGTGTGTAATCAATTGTAACATCAATTTTTCTTTCACATCACGTACCTGCACCATATTTTTTGTCTCTTCTTTATGGTTAAGTAACATCATCGTCTCCTTTATACGCTCTCTTTCTCTCTAATACCTGAAGAAACAAACCAGGCGGGTGAGAAAGAGTCGACTATTTTTTTCCTGTCTTTTTACACACGGACTCCCTTCCCCTCCCGCTCCGCTTCCTCCTGATCCAGTTGGTAAAACAAAGCTTCCTTGAGGTCGCCTACTTGTTGTGTAATCGCGTCTCGTCCAATGCACCGCCGCTCCCCTGTTTGGCCTGCGGGTGTGGCTCCTGAAGGCAGGTCACGTTGTAATTGAAGAAAAGAAGCTGGTAGTGTGAAAGATTTTGAAAGAAGGCAGAGGCTACAGGGAGAGAGAAGGAAGGAGATATGTGTGGTGAGGGTGAAAGCTGCTACTCCTGTTTCGAGGGAGACGGGTGGCTATTGCTGGTAGATTAAAGAGAGAGAGAGAGAGAGAGAGAGAGAGAGAGAGAGAGAGAGAGAGAGATTAGTGGAAATAATCGAGAAATGAGATTAGAGCAGACTTAAACCACGTGCATAACGATGAGCACTGTGGTTGGCGAGCATCAGTTTTATGAGTGGTGGTAAAAGGAGTCTTCTGCAAGGACAGTGATCCACCCACAGCAGGCCTTGATACGCCCCATGTGTGTTCTGGTTAGGTAAGGGTTCACAGACAAGCAGACGAACAGACGGATGGACAGACTGACTGATTGAGGGATTTAGTGACTAGAATTTTGGAGTCTTAGTAACGAGATCATTTGATGTATTCTGATGGGCACTTTGATATTGGAATACTGATCAATAAATAAATAGATAATTAGTAATATAAGTAATTAAATAGATAGATATATAGATAAATGGATACTTGAATGGATAGGTAAATAGATAAGACAGATAAAAATATATCAAATTATACACATAAATGAATACGTAAATAAATAAAAGAATGAAGCATGTTGAAGTATTGACAAATCAGCATCATTGGCCTCTATGACTCAACAGATCAACAGAAGCTTCCCTCAAACTCCTCAACTCTAACCTCTCTCAGTTATAAGTTTGCCAGACCAGACCAGCAAAACTTACCACTCCAAGTTGTTCTCATTCCTTGCCTGTTCAGTTTGCTCCATTTCTTTCCATTTGCAGGTCTAATCCGGTCCATCCCAGCTAATCTTTTCACCTCTCCCAGCTGTTCTCGCTCCTTACAACCACATGACTCTTCGCCGGCAGTTCGTCTATTCCAGGCCATCCCAGCTTTCATCCATGTTTCCATCTATTTATCTATCTACTGATTGTGTCCAGACTAGTCAAACTCTCTCTCTCTCTCTCTCTCTCTCTCTCTCTCTCTCTCTCTCTCTCTCTCTCTCTCTCTCTCTCTCTCTCTCTCTCTCTCTCTCTCTCTCTCTCTCTCTCTCTCTCTCTCTCTCTCTCTCTCTCTCTCTCTCTCTCTCTCTCTCTCTCTCTCTCTCCCGAAAGAATCCAAGTCATAGGAAAGAGGAAATACAAAAGCAAGCATGGGGTTCCAGAGTCCAGTACTAAAAGAAATGAAAGGTTATGAACACTGGCCAACCTTTGTATTATGGAGGTGGACAGAAGAAGGATGAGAGAAGTTATTGTTGTTGTCGTTGTTGTTGTTGTTGTTGTTATCCACCTTCTCCTTCTATCTCATTCTATTCATCTTCCTTATTCTTCTGCACTTCCTTCTTCTCTTCCTTCTTCTGCATCTTACATTTTTTACTCAATCATTCATATAAAAAAGGTTCCGTTGACTAAAAATGAGGTAAAAAAAAAGACATCAATTTCACGGGGCGCCGCTGAGTTGCCAAAGGATGTGTTGGAAGTAGTTCTGTGCGTGTGTCCTCCGCCTTACCTGTGCCGTTCGTCAGTGTACCCTCACGTGGGTCCGCATTAACGCTGTGAAAGGTGCTGCCGTCCGGTCCTCGAGGGGAAGCCACATTTGAGGAACAATTAACGCACCTTTTATTGTCAGTACAAGACTTTTACGTATTAGTGTTGAGGCAGAGTGTTAGTTGAAGTTTAGCAGTTTTTTCTTCTATCTTTTTCTCTTTTCTTCGGCTTTGAACGTCATGGATGCGTGACACACACTTACAGCTTTAAAATTCCTCACGTTAACACTTTCAATACTGGGACACATATTTACCTTGAGATGTGTGTACGATTAGACCATTTCATTAGCATTTAGGTATGGTCTAAGGAGGTCAAAAGATTAATAGCTATAGTCTTCACTACTTAAATCCACCACATAAGTTGTAGAAAATCGCAAAATAGTAAGCACAATGAATATGGAAACAAGTCATGGTAGTGCAGGGATTAAGGAAACTCAAGGGTTTAATTTGTACGTTTTATTAAGTGCCTTTAAGTGTGGCTTCCATACACGCACACTGATCCAGCCTGCTCTTGTTAAAACTCCTCGGGCTCTTCTTCCCCTTCGTCAGTTGAGTCCAGGCCCACCTCCTCGTAGTCCTTCTCCAGAGCAGCTAAGTCCTCGCGCGCCTCAGCAAACTCTCCCTCCTCCATGCCCTCTCCCACGTACCTGAGGAAGGAACGGACAGGTGATTCGCGGCCCGTCCTTCACTCGCTGCTTGGTCATCAATCTTTCATAATCTCGAGGCCTGTCAGGAGCACCGGGGCGTCCTTGCCATGGTGCTCACCGCCACTATCAAAGCAGCGATTGGAACACATCCTCCTTCTTGTCCTGTTATGTGTTCTCATCTTTCCTATCCTTTAGTGTGTGTTCTTTCTTTATTTCCTTCTCTTTTTCTTTGACTTTTTTTTGCTGCTTCTCATTCTCTACTTTCTCCTCTTTTTCCTTCCCCTTCTCCTCCTCCTTCCCTTTCTCTTCTTCCATTTCTTTCTCCTAGTCCTACACTTCTTTCTCCCCATCCTCCTCCTCCTCTTCCTCCTCCTCCTCCTCCTCCTCCTCCTCCTCCTCCTCATCATCATCATCATCATCATCACCATCATCATCACCACCATCAATATCATCATAACACACACACACACACACACACACACACACACACACACACACACACTCACTCACCAGTGCACGAAGGCCCTCTTGGCGTACATGAGGTCAAACTTATGGTCGAGCCTGGCCCACGCCTCCCCGATGGCCGTGGTGTTGGACAGCATGCAGACGGCGCGGTTCACCTTGGCCAGGTCCCCGCCAGGCACAACCGTGGGCGGCTGGTAGTTGATACCCACCTGGCGGAGAGGATGTGGCTCTTTTGGACAGGTATACGGGAAGGAGTGATGAATGGCGGTGAAAATGAGGAAGAGGTTGTTATTATACTCAAAACTCCTAAGAATTGTTTAGTGAGTTTCTTCTTTTTTTCTTCGTTATAATATATTTTTTCGTCCTTGTGGTGCATGTGTTACCTAAGCGCACTGTTTCCTTACACCCTTGAGTACTATGACGCGTTTCCATATTCTTTCTGGTTACTATTTGGTAATTTTCTACTGCTTCAGAAATTTATGTGGGGATTAAAATTGTAAAACTGTGGCTATTAATCATCTGACTTCAATAGATATGCACTGCTTCAGAAATTTATGTAGGGGGATTAATATAGTGAAGACTGTGGCCATTAATCTTCTGACCTCCATAGACTCTTCTTAATGTCAATAAAATGGTCTAGTGGTACACAAAATTCAAGGTAGAAATTTTTCTTAGTACCGAAGGGGTTAAATGTTAATATATTCTTTGCTATACTCGTGCTTTCATAATCTCATATATTTTTTTACCTGTTTTAATTCTTTTCAAATACCCAATCGTCTCTTAGGATCTATCAGTCAGCCCCTAACCTTGAATCCAGTGGGGCACCAATCGACGAACTGGATGGAGCGTTTGGTCTTAATGGTGGCGATGGCACAGTTCACGTCCTTGGGCACCACGTCGCCGCGGTACAGCAGGCAGCAGGCCATGTACTTGCCGTGGCGAGGGTCACACTTCACCATCTGATCGGAGGAAAGAGACGTTGATGTTTGTTGGGGAGATTACCAGTCTTGTATTGTAAACGTTGAGCTGTGATTTGTTTTCATCTCGTTCACTGTCATTCTATTTCATTTTGGTTATCTCTGCTTTCATATTTATTTAATTATTTCTGCGTTGTTTTAGTCATAGCTATGAGGTGTTTAGTATCTTATTCTCCTGTCATAAGTGAGGTTCCTTTTTTTCAACTCTTGTGTACTTTTCCCAGTCTCTCTTAATCTAGATCTCCTCTCACAACACTCTTTCCTCTTACACGTAACCCCATCATTCATGCACTCTCTACCACCCTTTGCCTTCCTTGTTGCTTCTCCCTCACCTGGTTGGCCGGCTCGAAGCAGGCGCTGGTGATCTCGGCAACGGAGAGCTGCTCGTGGTTGGCTTTGGCGGAGGAGATGACAGGCGCATAGGTGACCAGAGGAAAGTGGATGCGAGGGTAGGGCACCAAGTTAGTCTGGAACTCCGTTAGATCCACGTTAAGAGCACCGTCGAACCTGCCGAAGAGAGATGATAGTGATTGAGAAAGTTAAATATCATAGCTGGAATGTCTAGGCAGGACATGATTCATTATGTACACAACATAAAAATATATGAACAAAGATAATGACAAAAATTAAAGTCAATGAGTATGGAAAGAATTCAACGATAAAAAAAAGGAAATTCCCAATCTTTAGGTATATCATGTGGATCAGATTTATACTATCAATTTTATAAGGACCAAAACATTTGCTATCTCCTTTCTGTTCCCTTGTGTTCCACGACCCTGACGTTCACCTGAGAGAGGCGGTGATGGAGGACACGATCTGGCCAATAAGGCGGTTAAGGTTGGTGTAGGTAGGCCGCTCGATGTCCAGATTCCTGCGGCAGATGTCATAGATGGCCTCATTATCCACCATGAAGGCGCAATCTGAGTGTTCCAGAGTGGTGTGGGTGGTGAGGATGGAGTTGTAGGGCTCCACTACCGCTGTGGCCACCTGGAGACAGCAGTGGATGTGAAGGGATTAGTTTCAGGACGGTATTAAATCACAAAGCCGAAGGAAGAGTGATTGAAAAGAGTACCAGGAAACAAGAAGTGTGGCATGCATTATAAAAGGTGAAAAGAAAATTAAATTAAAAAAAGAAGAAGAAAAACAAAGATGAAAGGCGAACACTGGAGAAAAGTTTGAAAAAAGTAAAGAAGAGAAGCAACAGAGAGAGGTAGGAACAAAAGACTGAGTGAAGTTTAATTAAGACCAGCTGTGGCCCTGTCAGCCTCAAAGGATCTACTAACCACTCATTTTTTAAATATTACCTTTTATGGTGCGCTGCAAAAACATTTATATATACTTTCCTTATATCTACTATTAACCTTCTCAGTGCCATGACGCTTTTTGATATTCATTTTGCTCACTGTTTGGTGATTTGATAGTTTCAGAAACTTATGTGGGGGATTAAGATAGTGAAGACTCCTGCCATCAATTTTCTGACCTCCCAAAACCCTTCCTGATGTCAATTAAATCTTCTAATCATACCTAAAACTCATGGTAAAAAAGCGTCCCAGTACTGATGGAGTTAATTAAGGTGTAAGGCTCAACAAGGCATGAAGGACAGGTGCGAGGCTTACCTGCGGGGCGGGGTAGATAGCGAACTCCAGCTTGCTCTTCTTGCCGTAATCAAGGGAGAGTCGCTCCATCATGAGGGACGTGAAACCGGACCCTGTGCCGCCGCCGAAGGAGTGGAAGATGAGGAAGCCCTACGGAGGAAAGGTTGTGGGGGTGAGACGGGAAGGAAGGATAAGGAATGGGATTAGTATAGGATTAAATATTGTCAGAGGAACTTTCGAAATTTTCTTATTAGTATCTAAATTCAGGTGCTTTAGATGATTCAAGAGGTACCTGTATATGTGTGTTAAGTTCCAATGTAACTATTCGGCAATATGGATATTATGTTGTGTAAATACCTAAACGCTAAAAGATGTGTATATGAGATGAGATTTTGCCTATTGTTTATTTTATGCGTGTTCAAGACAGTTTACAGAAATAACAATGAACACTCGACTGTGAATGAGTTTGTGAGTGTGGTGCAAAGTTTATAGCACTAAGAATAATACTCGTCAATATCATGCTCCTGAATAGAAGACAAAAAAAAATAATTCGTGTGCCAGACAAGATTTTTCCACGTAGCTGTGCAATGTATATATTGATGTAGACACTTGCTCCTTTAACCATTCACATGGAAAGATTTTGTTGCTGAAATTGTAGCATGTGGCAAAAAAACATTGTGTAAGTGTCGCCACCACCACCACTACCACCACCATCACCACCACCACGAACACCCACCTGCAGGCCGGAGCACTGGTCGGCCAGCTTCCTTACTCTCTCCATGGTCACGTCGATCAGCTCCTTCCCGATGGTGTAGTGGCCGCGGGCGTAGTTGTTGGCCGCGTCCTCCTTCCCCGTGATGAGCTGCTCAGGATGGAACAGTTTGCGGTACGTTCCTGTTCTCACCTCGTCTGCGGATCAGGAACGTAAGGTTGCTCAACGCAATTTACTTAATGGAAGGTTGATTTATTAATGTCTCAGCGACACCAGCGCCTCCAGTTTGGGACGGTGTGCACGCAAGGAAGTCTTGATTGATGTCTTTCAGTGCAGCTTAGTGTTGTTATTATGAGCAATTATTGTCATTATTTTTTTGTTTTATTGCTAAAAGAGATAAAGTGAAAAGAATGAACAAGAATACTTGTTCATCCCTTCACTGGCCACATTTTCTTGCCTTTTAACATGTTTATTCTTTATTATTTATTCATATCTACATTTTTTTTTTTTTTTTTTGTCAATCCTCCTTAAAAGCCTTCTATGTTTGTACGCTGTTCTCACACGTACAACTACTTTTTCTTTACTGATTAACAACTATCCTGATAACTCTTGTTGTTTTATAATCTAATCTCTCCATTTCCCTTGCTCTTCTTTCTCCCTATCCCCATCTTGTCAAATAGCAATGATTCCTACCCAGTTAGGCCTTATCTTTCCTTTATTCTTACTCCTTCCCTTGCCTTGTCACCTCTATTCTGACTACTTTATCGGCTCTACTATCCTTTTCTTATCTACTCATTCCTTGTCTATATTCCCTCACTACCTAGCTCTTGTTTTGTAGCCCAACAACCATCACTTTTAATGATTGTGTTTACAACGTTTCCCTTTGCCAATGCCCTAGCGAATATAACACTAGAGCGTATTTGCCTCCTGCCGCCCTTCCCACCTTGCCTTCTCTACCCAATGTCCTCCTTTTCCCCGACCCTCCTTACCAATAACCGTGGGCTCCAAGTCGACAAACACGGCGCGCGGCACGTGGTTCCCTGACCCAGACTCGCTGAAGAATGTGCTAAAGGAGTCGTCATGGTGCCCGGCGATCTTGTCTGAGGGCATGGAACCGTCAGGCTGGATACCGTGCTCGAGACAGTAAAGCTCCCAGCAGGCGTTGCCGATCTGCACGCCGGCCTGCCCCACGTGGACGCTGATGCACTCACGCTGGTGGAGAAGAGTATAAGATGTCAGGCAGGTGAAAGCTTTGTAACATATGTACATAGGTGAAATTGGGTAGTGTGTGTGTGTGTGTGTGTGTGTGTGTGTGTGTGTGTGTGTGTGTGTGTGTGTGTGTGTGTGTGTGTGTGTGTGTGTGTGTGTGTGTGTGTGTGTGTGTGTGTGTGTGTGTGTGTGTGTGTGTGTGTGTGTGTGTGTGTGTGTGTGTGTGTGTGTGTGTGTGTGTGTGTGTGTGTGTGTGTGTGTGTGTGTGTGTGTGTGTGTTCTAGAGAGAGAGAGAGAGAGAGAGAGAGAGTTTATGTATGCATACATATTAAGAAAGGTCAGGTAGATAGAGAATATACATATATTTAAATATTAAGATGTCAAGAATGGAAAAATAGAAAAGGAGGAAGAAGTAGAATGAGGAGCAAGAAGATAAACTGCATAGTGTTTGACAGTGGTGTTCCAGTGATTCTTGAATTTTTAATGGTGGATATTTGCAAACTCGCGTACAGAAAAAAATAGAAGATGAGTGTGTTTGAGTCCATTTTTCTTCATTGTTGTGATTTATCAAAGAAAACTATGCACCCTTTAATTTCATTGTCCTTTCTTTCATTCCTTCATTCCTTCTCGTCTTCCTTCCATTTTAGTGATTTTCTTCTTTGCGTTTCTTTACCTTCACCTTTTGTTTAATGAATCGAAAAATTTAACATCATATTTTCACTTTCACAATGTCAAGGCTCCTACAAACCGGATGTACGACTCTCATGATGTGCTACACGTGCCTCGAACCAAGTTAAATTATTAAATATTCAAGCAGAGCCATCACACACACACACACACACACACACACACACACACACACACACACACACACACACACACACACACACACACACACAAACACACACACACACACACTTCAGAAAATCATTGTTGCAAAACCCGTCCGCGTTGCCTAGACAGCGGCCTGGTTCCGGAAGGTAAACACGTCATCAATAACTCAATGACAACTTTTAACACGCAGATTCTCTCTATTGGCACTCTGTTTCATCGTCGCTGTGGAATGAGGTGACTTAGAAACTGTTGTAGGTATTGTATTATCAGCTAATGAGTGCAGTGACTGTATAGAGAAACGCTTTCCTTTCTCTCCACGACTACTTTCAGAGGTTACAGAGATGATAAGTTGGAATATCACGAATGTTTCTCCTGTTGATAGTATAGAAGTTTTATTGGTGTAACTATAACCAAAAGAAAAATCCTTAGAAAAATCGTGTAACTTACCTATTCTCCTGTTGATAGTATAGAAGTTTTATTAGTCTCACTATAACCATAAGGAAATTCCTTAGAAAAACAATGTAACTTAACCAGAGGTACAGTGCGTCAGTGATTCAAAACGGCGTTGGATTCAGTTCCTTCTAGCGACACTGGAAGTCAATAATCTCTCCCTTGATATGCTCTAAACAACTTGGCTCGTGTGTCTCATTAGTGTCCGAGGCATTCTCATCATCTCCTCCCTTATGAGCGTCATGAGAGTTTTAGACGTCGTTGTATCTATTTCATATGCTTTCTCCAATTCATAACCGAAGTTTGGACGCAAAATCGCAAGACATGAGAATAGGAACTAAAATCTTAACATTTTTTCAGTTCCATGACACGTTTTCATGTTTATTCCGCTTACTGTTTGGTGATTTTATACAGCTTCAGGAACTTACGTGGGAAGTGAAATCGATTAGACTCTGGCTATGAATCTTCTGACTTCCATAGACCCCTCATAATGTAAATAAACTCGTCTAATCATACCCAAAATTCCAGATAAAAATATGTCCCAGTACTGAAGGGGTTAAATTCGTTTCAGGGCACACGTGAATTTGAATCAGTGTGTGTGTGTGTTCTTGTATAAGAGATCGGTGTTACGTGTGGCTTGTGGTGCTCGTGACTCGTTACGTGATGCCTCCTTCCTTTCTTTCTTTAGTGCTCCTTTGATCTCGTGACAGTTTAGTGGATTAACCTGTGGAATTAACTTTAGGTGAATTAAACGCTAGTTCTTTCGAATATTGAATACTGTATCATGTCATCTTCCTTCATCTGCGTCCTCTTCCTCCTCCTCCTCCTCCTCCTCCTCCTCCTCCTCCTCCTCCTCCTCCTCCTCTTCTTCCTCTTCTTCCTCCTCCTCACTTATTCACTCACTTACTCACTCACTTACTCACATTAATTCATTATATTATTTCATTCATGCTTTCTAACTCATCAATACAGTCGCATTACCATCAATGTATATTCTAGTATAGATATGCTCTCTCTCTCTCTCTCTCTCTCTCTCTCTCTCTCTCTCTCTCTCTCTCTCTCTCTCTCTCTCTCTTGTATGTATGAAAAAACACTCTCTAAAATGTTTCTTCTTCCATCGAAGCAGCACCAGCAGAGGTGTTTATTTTATCCCTGACTACCATAGTGCCCGCTGCTCCTCGCCTCTCTCTCGCACCGCCCTCATTCAAAGTGTGAGAGGAGGAGGAAATAGATGAGGGGGAATGGAAGGAGGAGGACGAGAAGGGGGAAGGAGGAGGAGGAGGAGGAGGAGGAGGAGGAATAGCGCGTCGCCGCACCTCGCCATGCTTCACCGTCTGGCGGGGCAGCTATTTTGGGCACGTGACGTTCCCACACCGTGATCAGTTAGGTTACACGTCTACTTCCTTCTCCTCCTCTTCCTCCTCCGCTTCCTCCTCCTCCTCCTCCTCCTCCTCCTCCTCCTCCTCCTCCTCCTCCTCCTCCTCCTCCTCCTCCTCCTCCTGCAGAACTTGATTTACGTTATTATGCGCATGTAGTACAAATTTTGCGGAGAGAGAGAGAGAGAGAGAGAGAGAGAGAAGATCGCAATAGTACCATGTAGGAAGAGAAAAAGAGCGGAAGTAGATCACTTAGCTATAATATTTTTACTCCCATCATCATGTTCATGTTATCTTCAGTACATCCCCTGCACATGATTTCCTACCGTGCTTCACAACCTTTCAAGTAGTAAGAGCTATTTGTTGTGCTTTACTAAGACCCCCGTACATCGGCCAGCTAGCGAAAACGGCCCGAGATACTTGTCTGTAAAAATAACACGGTTGAAAGAAAGTGATTCACCTTTGACCGACCGAGAAAGGTGAGCAGGGAATGTGGGAAGTGAAAAAAAAGGAAAATATGTGAAAGTTAATCAGTGTTGGGTCAGAGATAGATAGGGAAAATAGTACGACTTGGAAAACATTCAAGATTTCATGGTTGTTTGTTGAAATGTCACCAACGATAGTGAAGAGAGTCGCTTAATGGGCTGAGAGGGAATGGTGCATGAGGTGGAGCAGAGAAGAGGATGGGGGGGCAGAGGAGTAGTATTTGCGGGAGTCGCTATAGGAGCGTGACGTCAGGAAGTGACAACATGGCTGCGGTTTCTCATGAGTGCCTAGTTGTGGTGCGACCTTGAGGGTGCATCTCTAGGCAATTAGAGAGAGAGAGAGAGAGAGAGAGAGAGAGAGAGAGTGTGTGTGTGTGTGTGTGTGTGTGTGTGTGTGAGAAAGTCTTGATAGGGCAGACATAAAACCTAGCATACACAGCATCCATCTTCCATATTTTTTTTATATTCATATGGACAGAAAGGTGCACTTACAGCCTCACTTTGCACCAAGTCACCTTGAATGAAAATCTCCACATTTCAATTATAGACCATGCACAGTTGTTATAAATCGTTCAACTTGAGAATATCGTTACTGTATTTCTAAATCATGGGTCGTGTAACATGGCGCTGCAAATATAATGAATAAATGACACTAGTTATGTAACCAACGGAATATTATGGAAAGCTCAAGAAATTTGAATAGTCTACCATCCACTAAAAAATAGTTACCCTAAAACAGAAAATGTAGAGATATGTTCTGATGCGAAGAATAAATGCCACAAGCTTTATAATCTAGATGACAACAGATTCAGGAGATTTAACTTAGACCAGCAGCGATGTGTTGAAGTAGTGAGAGATACAGCAGTGATCTTATAATGATGAATGCTGCCATGGAATAGCAAAGCAGGTTTGAGGACTTACCATGCTGATGAGAGTGTAGTTAGTGTTGAGGTAGAGAGGAGGAAGGTAGAGGGAGCTCGGTGCCGCCTGACGATGAGGGCTGCTGCCGGCTTGTCACTAAGGCTGTCCCTCCCGCCCGCGCACCGACTTGCCTCCCTCCTCTGGGCGCCCAGTGTTCGGTGCCAAGGTGTGGCGGTGCCAAACCTGTGTGTGTGTGTGTGTGTGTGTGTGTGTGTGTGTGTGTGTGTGTGTGTGTGTGTGTGTGTGTGTGTGTGTGTGTGTGTGTGTGTGTGTGTGTGTGTGTGTGTGTGTGTGTGTGTGTGTGTGTGTGTGTGTGTGTGTGTGTGTGTGTATTTTGTTTTTTTACCAAATCTCTGTCAATAAATACATATATTCACAGAAAAGAAAGTAGGTTGAAATTGAAAAGCAGACCATCTTCTAGGGAGGCAAGAGGGAGTCCATACTGCGACACAGTTAGTCACCAGGAATCCCAGTCACCCACACCCTTACTGCCTCGAAATATCTTTTGCCACTCACAACCACATAGGATGCACCGCCTACATCCTTTCTTCCTTCCTTTGGTTCATTTCTTTGTTGCCACACAGACAAACTGTGTGGATGAATGTCTCACAAAGCCTTGGTGAATGTTCATGAGTAAAAGACACGTGTTGGATGTAGAAAGAAAGATGTTTGGCACCAATTTCATCACTAATACACACTGAAAGATACATGAACCAAGAACATAAAGAGGACAGAAAGTCAAACTGCCTAATTACTGCCATCTCCTCAAGCACATCTGACCCGCAGGATGTAACCATTGTAAACAGGGATGAGTGGGGACAAAAATGCTGGGTGATATTTGATTTAATTTATTCATCAAAGCGAGAGAGAGAGAGAGAGAGAGAGAGAGAGAGAGAGAGAGAGAGAGAGAGAGAGAGAGAGAGAGAGAGAGAGAGAGAGAGAGAGAGAGAGAGAGAGAGAGACAGACAGACAGACAGACAGATATACAGACAGACAGAGAGACAGACAGACACACAGACAGAGACACAGATAGACAGACAGACAGACAGAGAGACACACAGACACACAAACAGAGACACAGACAGACAGACAGAGAGGCAGAGAGAGAAAGATTGATGCATTTTTATAGTGACTACAAATTGGTTATTATTGTTTCAGTCACATTGGTAGATTAATGATTAATACAATAATTTGACCAGTGGACTGACTTGCTGAATAAATAGTCACCAGTGAAGGAGATTACTGGTCGCTGAAACGGTTTACTGACTGACTGACTGTTAGTGTCGTGTGCAGAACTACAGGCTTTTTAAACCTTCTGATATATTCTTAACCCTGTGACGTACAAAAGTTACTGACACAGAAAGCGTTCCATACACATGGCCTTTCCAAGCACCTACAAGATTGCAAACAGATTAAAAGTGTAGGTTGTGCATCGTCTAAATGATATAATGTCTTAAAGATGAATGTTGTATGAATGAAAACAAAACTCTGTGATTTGAGGTGTGGTGAATAACACTGATAGGGTCTAATGTCTGCCTGATTAGTTAGTTGACAGATTGGTGTGAGAAGATCTACACAATGCAGCACATCACCACCATGTCGTTGATGCAGGTGTCGTCATAAACATGAGGAATCTCAGCACGTAGTCGCATGCCACACACCACCAGGCCTGTTGGACACTGCGTCTCCTCAGACCACGTGCCTGCCAAACACACGCCAACACCCTGTCAACACTTCACCACCACTCTGATTGGTTATTTCACTGCCATCCATATCCACTACTTTTATTGCATATTTCCATTTTATTAGACACGCCTCTAAAATTTTAGTATCTTTCAATCCAGGCTACATTCTCAATGTGTGTTGTGGTTACATAAAGACTGGCTATTCTTGAGTCTGTTAATCCAGGCTCGGTAATGATAAAGTAACGTTTTGTTAGTTAAATCAGAATAAATTAATAAATATAATAGCATAAGTTATGGTAGCTTAGCTTAGCTTCTGCTAAATCAAGATACCTTAGTTCATATTGTATGAACAAGATATGTTGAGCTTGATATGGTTAGTTAATGGTTTTCATGGTTGATATAAGTTGCATCAGACAGGATCTAACGTAGTTGGGGTAGTTATTCTTTACATATTCCTTCTCAAATCATTATATTCTCCCTAAACAAAAAAGCACTTGCCTGCCGTAGCATCGCTGTAAACATGTAGGCTTGTTCGTGAAGTCTGGCATATAAGTATGAGATTGTTCATGCCTTCATCATCATTAGATCCGGCACTATGTGCCAGCTTGATCTTGAAGCTGTCCACGGGCTCGTTACCAGGACAGGTGGCCAAACCTGAGAGAGAGAGAGAGAGAGAGAGAGAGAGAGAGAGAGAGAGAGAGAGAGAGAGAGAGAGAGAGAGAGAGAGAGAGAGAGTGAGAGTGAGAAATAGAGTCAGACTGCCTACTAACAAATTGTCTACTGACAGTAAGACAGACAGACAAGCAAGCAAAGAGAAAAAATGACTAAAGACAAACAGACAGACAGACTGTCGAAAAAATTTAAGACAGTAAAGACTATCTACGGACAGATAGATAGACAGTCTCTATAAAGACAGACGGACACACACAGGAATAGTCTTCTCCGACACTTGCCTCTGTCTGTTGTGTCGTAGTCCATCTGGTATTCGACGGAATTGATGTCGCCCTGGCGGTTGATGCACAACAGCTTCACGCCAGTCACGCCACAGTCATCGTTCACAAAGCCTACCCCATTGAAGTTATCCGACTGGGAGAGAAAAGAAAGATAGAAACACACACACACACACACACACACACACACACACACACACACAGAGAGAGAGAGAGAGAGAGAGAGAGAGAGAGAGAGAGAGAGAGAGAGAGATATTAGATGGGAAAAAATCTAGTACCAACTAACAAAGGTCATGTAAAGAATAAAACGTTAAATACAACTGCATATTATACAAAAGTCAAATGTTGGTCTTCATTTTTAGGTTTGTCGTTTTCTCCGTGACAAAGCGACGGCACTCACCCAGAGTCTGTAACCGTAGACGTAATAGCCGACAAGACACAATAATGGTGACTGCCAAGTGCCAAAATATCCATCCAGGTTCGTTTTCAGTGGCAGGGGAGCTGTTTGTGGAAAAGGAATATGAAGGAAGTCAGAAGACCAACAGATCTCAAGGTCATTACTAGGCTGTTCTGCTCTTAACTGTTATTTTTGTGAGAGACACAATGCTCTCCCCTCACCCTGCAACACAAGCTGGCCGGAGAAAGGAAGTGTTTCCTTCTATAGAGAAAAAATGGCACGAAATTCAACAGGCACATAAGAAAGAGATGGTGTCTACTTCTACCACATGTTTTCTATGTACCTACAATCCAAAATCAGTGTTTTGCAAGGACTCGATTCTTTTTAACGATTTCGGTGACATTGTCAGCTGTAAGTACAAGTACCAGTCTACAGTTTTCTCTACGACCGTTCTATTGCTGCTGCTGTAAACGATCACTGTTCTTCTAAATCTGTTAACAGTGGTTTTCTTCTATCCCATCATCTATTCTCTCCGTTTTAATCATCAATTACCTAAAATGAACGTCTTCTCCAACTTCATCAGAATGGTGGTAGCAACAACAGCAGTAGTGGTACTAATAATAGCAGTAATGCAGTAGAAGTACTATTGTACCAGAAATAATACAAAACCTTTAAGAATTCTAATTACTCGGGAATTTCTTACTATCAACAGTGTTTTTCAATCAAATTTAAAACTCATAGCAGACCATCTTAGGTAAACATATCACTGTACACACTCACCGTCTGCCATGATGTACAGGTCATAGCTGTGGTCACTGATCAAATAGGGAGTGAGGGAATAAGTCACCACCATGCAGCGAGGCTGTGTGGTCACTGACTTGTTCATGATGTAGGCGTTGCAGTAGCTAGCGTGACAAAGCGAGGCGCATTTCATCATGCTACCTGTCAATAAGAGGAATATACACGTGTACTCTCCTATGATTTAGTATTTTTCCTCTAGTGTTATAATAGTGTGATATAATGCAATTAAGTCCAACATCCTCATTAAGACTAAAAGATCTGTTGGTGCTTGAAATCCTTCATATATCCGCCTGTGGAAATAAAAAAGGTTACGCTTCCCTGCGGGGTTATGAGAGGACCGCCTCTCTTGCTCAGGCCTACTGTGAGTTTGTGCCTGTTTACATAATGAGTTAAAGATGAATGATAAAACAAACTAAGTTATAAGTATACAAAGCGTGCACGCTTGTACATAATAATGCAAAAAATTAGATATTGATGATGTTCATTTTGTACTAACTTTATGTATAGAAGGCAAACAATCACTTTACAGAGCTCGTGGTATGGAAAGAATTGCTTTGCTTTTTTCTTCAATGAAATGCTACAGCATGAATATTTTGACAAGAAAAGTCAAATAGTGAGAATATTTGCTTTACACTGGCTGTCTTAAAGATGGCATTTGTTGTCAAACATTCTATGTAGGTCTGTTGTACAGTAATGAAAGATGATGGAGTTACAGGAAATGATATAACTTACTTATAGCAGTTTCCCTTAAGACAGTAACTTGCTCCAGCCTGTAGTTGGGAAGTCTTCGATATACTTTTCCACTCAGCTGTCCGCGGCAATGATACACCACTAAAGCCACCGCCAGGAAAAGCCGCGTCACCGCCATTCTCTGGCTCACTTCTCTGCTTTCGTTTATGTCTTATCTCTCTCTCTCTCTCTCTCTCTCTCTCTCTCTCTCTCTCTAGATCTTTGTGCAGTTGATCCGACGCGCTGTTATATGAAGAAATTACCTGAATCCTCAATCACAACCGCGGATTTGGAGGTAAAAAGAGATCCACAACTAAATTCGCATCCACCAGTATTGATATGTCCACATTCCTAGTATCATCCACAATCGCATCTCAAAAAAAGAATTATGGATCCGTAAATCATACTAAAACGCTACCATTTTTATAGTTATAAAGAAAATCTAATATAAATAGTAAGGTGGCATACGGTGTTCATCAAGAATTGCTTATTTAACAACGAAATGCATTGATTGAAGCATATTACATATTTCATAACCTTGTAACATTTCAGTATTATCTTTATATGCGTATTTATTCGTTTATATATCTACTGATTGATGTATTTCCACTGCACACACTTCTCAATAGCGTAGCATTCTCTTTTCCCATGTAACCATAAGAACAAACACATTCTTTTCTCCTGTCATCTGTTGTCAGACCTGAGCAACAAACAGCGATGTTTTACGTTTCTCACAAGCGTGTTCAGCTAACTGTGACCACAAGTCAGTTCACAAGTTAGTTGTTGACAACGCACTTCTTCCGACCCTCTTAGTGATTGTACTAGTACAGAGTTATACGTCTGCCGGTCTGGCCCTCGCTGTCTACTGTCATCTGAAAGCCAAATGATTATTAACCTCGGCTTCGTCGTGTGCGTGTGCCTGTATATCGTGGGTGATAGCGCTAAATCAATGTAGAATATTCCACCTGTGTGAAAGGTGAAATTGTTCATGTCTTTTCTTTTATTACTTCGCGTGTGAATGTAAAGTTTGAAGAATATCATGTATTCTTTTTTTTATGGTATCTAGATTCTTTTAAAGCGAGTAATCTAAACTATCTCTCTCTCTCTCTCTCTCTCTCTCTCTCTCTCTCTCTCTCTCTCTGGATCTTTGTGCGGTTGATCCGACGCGCTGTTATATGAAGAAATGACCTGAATCCTCAATCACAACCGCGGATTTGAAGGTAAAAAGAGATCCACAACTAAATCCGCATCCACCAGTATTGATATGTCCACATTCCTAGTATCATCCACAATCGCATCTCAAAAAAAGAATTATGGATCCGTAAATCACACTAAAACGCTACCATTTTTATAGTTTAAAAAAAAAAATCTAATATAAATAGTAAGGTGGCATACGGTGTTCATCAAGAATTGCTTATTTAACAACGAAATGCATTGATTGAAGCATATTACATATTTCATAACTTTGTAACATTTCAGTATCATCTTTATATGCGTATTCATTGATGTATTTCCACTGCACACGTTTCTCAATAGCGAAGCATTCTCTTTTCCCATGTAACCGTAAGAACACACACATTCTTTTCTGCTATCATCTGTTGTCAGACCTGAGCAACAAACAGTGATGTTTTACGTTTCTCACAAGTGTGTTCAGCTAACTGTGGCCACGAGTCAGTTCACAAGTTAGTTGTTTTTAACGCTGGTCCAGACAACACACTCCTTCCGACCTTCTTACTGATTGTACTAGTACCGACTTACTCGTATATGTCTGCCGGTCTGGCCCTCACTGCCTACTGTCATGTGAAACCCAAGGATTAGCCTCGGCCTCGGAGTGTGTGTTTGCATGCATTTCCTTGGGTAAGAGCACTAATATTATTTATGTAGCATATTCTACCTTTATGAAAGTTATTCATCTCTTTCTTTTTACTCTGCAGTGTTTGAAGAATTGCATGCTTATTAATTTTTATGGTAGCTTTATTCTTTTGAAGCGAGTAAAATGAACGTCTTCTTTACAGTGTAAAGATAAATATATTAATTATCATAACTTTATGAAAGAGTAAAATTTATATATTTTTTTTATCTTAAGCATTTCATGATGAAAGGAAAGTGCACCATTCCGTTTTTTTTTTTTTTTCCCTATGTCTGATTTCATCACGTTTGTATATCATTGACATTAATTATCACGGCTGTTGGCGATTGAAACTTGCCTGACCGATGGTAAGCTATCACAGGAACACAGTTGACAGTAAATATATATATATATATATATATATATATATATATATATATATATATATATATATATATATATATATATATATATATATTTTTTTTTTTTTTTTTTTTTTTTTTCGAGGGAAAAACTTCCAATGTAAAAAAAAAATTGTAATGAAAAAAAGAAAGATAAAAGCTCACTGAGGCGTCGGTCCCTGGATAAGCTAAACACATAACGGTCAAAAAGAGACTCCGAATTATAACAGGAGTAATTTTTTTTATTATTTATTTTTTTATTTTATTTATCTATATTTTTTTTTTTTTTTTTTTTTTTTTTTTGCATCAAGAATGTATGTGTTGCTAATGCATGTAGTGATGGAAGAGAGTTGTCTTTGGAGGACAGGGTGTGACTGTCCCTTGTGTTGTGAGACAAAGGGAAACGTTCACTGAGGTCACAGCTGGCTTTAATGAAAAGTTCACAGCACTCCCTGAATTAACTATTTCTCGTTTCAGCAGATATCTACTGCCTTCTCCCATATAGAATGTTTTGTATATTATACTCTATCCACTATTCACTATTGTACTTCCAAAATTATTTCACTCATCCTCTGACATAGCAGTGCAATTCTCTTTCATCGTAAGTATAACATACGCCCGCTGCCTGTTCAGTATTTAGAATCCGTGTACTTAAACCCACAAACAAAACATTGTATGATCACCTGTAGACATTTCAGAAAAGTTTGTTTGACCCTTTTTTATTGAAAAAAAAAAAAAAACATGTTGGCCATTACAATGCGAAATGGTATTTTGGCAATGGTCAACATAACTCCGTGGATTTCTTGCGACACATCCACACTTTATTCATTCATAGTTATACAAGTGTAGGTATCATAATAGAGAAAGCAAGTGAAACAATCACTGGTCATGGGAAGCATATAGGCTGGTGCACCAAGATGGTTCATTTTCACACTGCACTAATCACTCCCAAGATCTTCAAAGTTAACATGAAATGAAATCAAACACACATTATTGGAACATTGAAAGTGATACCCATTTTTTTTTTCTTTTTATGTTATGGTCTATAGCGCGTGTAGGTAACTTGAAGAGTATGAGAAGCGCTGTTAAGCTTCCACCCATCAGGGGCGCAGGCATTTTTATTTATAATGGTACCCGTATTAGGGCTATTATCACCACCCAAGCATATCTTTGGTGTAACAACCTAGAACCTGGATATCATGGTGACATATAACTTTAAACCCCTCGACAAATAGCAAAGTATCAAGGAGATATGTGATGGGATTCGAACCTTCGCGTGGACGTCTGCCCGATCCCACACTCACCACCCTATCCAGTATCCACTATTCCACAGCTTCCCTCGTCTATATTAGTATTCAAATTAATACATTTTTTTCCCGAAAAATTTCATAGGAACAAATTATATTTCCTGGAACTTGCCATAAATGACTTTACAAAACAAATAATTATGTAATAGACAATATATTTCATTCTGGAAGTACAGTACACAAAAAAAGACTGTATCATTTACAAAAACATGAGATTCATCAAAATTTCAATATAAATTCAGCAAATGATATTAAAGGTAACATTTCCTCTCATTTCCCTAGCACTTTCCTATAAGGAATACTGATCCAGTAAGATAAGCTGGAACTTTTGTTCTACTTTCTTCTTGGATTCAACATATTTCATATCTGAATACTATCATGTCATGGCTTTCAAAACAGTAAATCAAGACTAGCTAAGGTTGCTAAAGAAACAACAATCATACTGCACACAAATACTGGTTAGTCCATTCATGATAACAATAATTACCATATCATGGAAATGCTTAAGTACGTCTAAAATAGTGTACAAAATCTGTTCAGTTAGCTTGTTCAACTATTTGCCCATAAAGGAGAATCATGTTACAATGTTTCATCACAATTCAAAGAGTGGTTGGCACAACTGTTGATGTAACTTAATGTAATATCATTTCTAGGACAGTGACTCCGATGAGAGATTTTGGATGTGACATTCCTTTATTATGGCCGGTTTAACAACCAAAATTCAAGTTTCCTACCTCGTGTTATGTGATGGATATGAAGGCGGAAATATTTGTTTATCAGCACATCCATTTTGGCTACAAAGTAACCTCTTCCCTCCCAGTAGGTACATTAACAACAACTCATCAATGAACTACTTTTACAGACACAGAATATAATCACTTAGGAATACAAGCGAATTGACTTCAAAAGGACG
>NC_059302.1:1348424-1365924 GCF_017591435.1 Portunus trituberculatus
GCAGTTTACTATGCTGCAGTATAATGCCATGCTCTCATTACATAGCTCGATCCTCTCTCGTTCACTGCCGATATGGGCAAATTGGGCATATCTTGGTGTTTGTAGGAGAGAGACATTCCAGTGTGGTGCTCATGCACCATTTGCGTTACTTTACTTGAATGCATGGTAGTTTCTCTCTATATTCTTATGTGCTGCTCATCTGATCCAGGTGTTTAGGTAGTCAGGCCATCATTGTTGTATACATTGTGTGTAAATGTACCTCATCAAAAGATAACTGTGCTTTTTCTGTGAGTCTTCTACCCTTGTGTACCTGGAAAATGACCAAGGAAAGTTTAGGTAACCCAATCCATGACATTCAGGCAACACTACAAATATTATTATGCAACTTATTTAGAGTGGAGAATACTAAATAAACATAGCCAGGATGAGAACCAGGTTTGTATGTTCTCTTTCTGGCTCACAAGCCCACAACAAATTTATCAAGCAACCCAATCATTACAACACTAAAAAGATATTAGCTTCAAGCAACAAATATAAAAGGGATGGGATTCTGAGTAGAGCAAGGTATAAGAAGTGTAAACATAATGAAAAACAAAATTATTTATCCTACACAATGTACATATTTGTTACTTAAAAAAAAATCAGGTCTATGATTCTCAAGTTAAATAACCCTATACTGCATATCCCACTGTCATGTTGCATGACCACATACCTTAAGATTATCTTCATCACAATTCATCATGTTTATTAGTCTTTGGAAGCCATCGAGGAACTGTGCTTATGATATCTTGTTTGCTTAGAGATGGAAACTCCAAGCCACGAGCATTCTGGCGGTGGTGGGACTGTGAGCCCCTGTACAAATACACTGTTGGATAAGCATTGACTCCTGCTGACTGACATACACTCCTGTACAGGTCACAGTTCAACTTCCCTGCCATTACAACACCATCCAAAGCCTAGAAGGGAAAAATGTATTTGTTTATTTCAACCTGAAATCCAGTAATATGATTTGTATTTAGACTAATGCAGTATACAACAAGGTCCTAGTTACTTAACAAATAAAAGCATGACAATTGGTAATAATGTATGTCAATTGACAACTGTCTGATCAATTACAGCTTGCATCTAAAATAATTTCTTACGTTAAAAAATATTAATTCTTTTTTTACCATTTTATTCAATTGAACTATGATACTTTTTCAAAAGTTGTTCCTCAATCTTGATCATATCTATGAGTGTTTACTTCATGTAATTCACCGACATGTTTGGACAAGTTTCAATTAGCGAGAGAAATGAAAGAGATTAATTCTATGTACTATACATGATGCACTTTACTTATTCTAAAAGAACTATCTCATTTAGTTGTATTCAGATTAGCCAATGATGAAGTAACTTACTTTAGCAATATCCTCAAAGTCTGGAGCAAAGGCATGACAATGACTACACCACGGAGCAAAGAAGTCCACAAGCCAAGGCTGAGAACTGTGGAGGAGACTTTCAAACTTCTCAGCATCCAGTTCATCCACTTTGGAAGGAAGATGAGTGTAGGTCCACTGACGGAAAGATTCAGCACTTCTGGACTGCCACTGATACTTACTGTTGGAATGATGACTTTATTGAACATCAATCATTATAAGCTCTCTCTCTCTCTCTCTCTCTCTCTCTCTCTCTCACACACACACACACACACACACACACACACACACACACACAACAAGTGTCCATAGTTTTAATGAAAAATTGGATAAGTGTAGATATGGAGACGGGGCCATCCATATCAAGAAATAAGAAAGAATCCAAAGGACAGCTACAAAGATGGTGCCAGAGATGAAGGTCCTTACTTATGAAGAAAGATGGAAGGAAAAGGGACTACCAACTTTGAAAGATAAATGAGAGAGAGATCTAATAACAATATATGATAGCAAACCATATGGAAAAGAGACAGACAAGACCTGGTTTAACATACTGAAGATAGAGATACATGGACAAGAGGGCACTCTAAGAATATATTTATATATTATTTTTTTTTCCCTAATATTATGGCCTATAGCACCAGTAGGTATACTTGGAAGAGTATATATGGGAAGTGCTGTTCAGCTTCCACCCATTAGTGGGGCAGGCAATTTAATTTATAGTGGTACCCATATTAGGGCCCATATCACCACCCAAGTGCATCTTTGGTGTAACCACCAACAACCTGGTTATCATGGTGACATGTAGGTAACTTTAAACCACTCAAAAAATGACAAGGTTTCAAGGCAGTACATGGTGGGATTCGAACCCACACGTGGACATCTGCCCGATAACACACTCACCACCTTATCCACTATGCCACCACCTACATCAGAGAATTCATTGTTTGAGGAACATTATAAAGTTTAGATTTCTATATAGGATAGTGGACATCTGGAATGGCCTTAATGAAGAGATTGTAAAAGCAGAAAATGTGCATACATTTATGGAAAAAGTTGGATAAAAGTAGACATGGAGATAGGTTACTATGAGCCTTGCTTAAATCCTGTAATTTACGACTAGGTGAATACAAGGTAAATATACACACACACACACACACACACACACACACACACAAGAGGAGGGTGGTGGAGAGGGAGATAACATGGTGACACTGATCAGGGTATTGACCAGGAAGGGAAAGTTGAGTGGGTGGAGCCTAAAGGCCTAGTTTTGAAATGGTTGAACCAACCAAATGAAAACTGAAGCCTTCATCTGGTGTGGGCCTTTCAGGTGTTGCTAGTGAGTAATGATACAGCCAGGATTGGCAAAGAGTCAAGTGGTAGCATCTGTACAAAGTTGTTATGAAAAACTTCTTCCACTCTGCCCTGTGTCAACACTAGCTGCTCCCTCATGGCATGCAGGAAGTATTCAAAATCTTACTGTAAACATGAATTGCAGACAGAATATGCATACGAGAAATAAAGTACAACTCAAGAAGTAAATCCCAGCACCAGGAAAGAGTTTACTCACACTGGTGCCCGTGTTCCATAGCTTGATGCTTTGTATAATATGATGGATGGATAGCTGTTAATCTTTTGCTCTCTACAGAGTCCACCAAACACAGCACAGTCTATAGTTGCAACATGCACCAACGGATGATCAATCATCATGCGAGCAAACTTTCTGTAGGCAGGAGCCATGGCTCGACACGGCCCACACCATCCAGCGAAGTAATCCACAACCCACACTTCTCCACGGGGCTTGTTACCAATGAACTTGTCAAACTTCTCAATGTCAAGCTCCACAACTGAGTGAAGAAAAATGTAAATTATATTACCTTTACTCTCAAAACTACACTCACTGGTACAGTACAATTTATGAATGAGATTCTCCTCAGAAACTTAACTACAGGCAACCCCCGCTTAATGACGGGGTTACGTTCCTAAAAAACCATTCGTTAAGCGAAATTTCATTAAGCGAACCAATTATAACAAATTTAACCCCTGATTTGAGCTTCCATTGAAAGTAAACAAAGCAAGAGTGCATCATAGTACAGTAAAAGGTTTAATGACAGTAAAAATTATGAAGTTAAACATTTAAGCAGTTTAATTTAAGACTAAGTCATTATAATGTACACTAATGTATGTATGTAAGTAACTTTATAATGTTGATGATCTTAAATTTATGAAGGGAGGGAGAGTGGAGCAGGAAATATGCTAACCGACAACCTGTGGAATGTAAACAAAGGACACATCATTGTACCACATACAAAACTTATGTACCACATTTCCACAAGGCTTTCCATTTTATTCATTGCAGAGTCACGAGTTCAGGTGGTTCTTTTAGCTTGCAAGGAAGATATGATCTCACCAGCCTTCTTAATAGAGTCTGCTGCCTTGAAAATGGTAGACAGTAGATGGAGTCAAGTCATGGTGGGAAGCAATGCTATTAGTTTTCTCGAATCTCTTGTGTCTGTAAATAATGTTCAGCTTCATTTCAAGGGTAAGAGACTTCCTGGTCTTCTAAGCAATGCTAGGCAACATTGCAGGGCATTTTGGTGGCATGTTGAGCGAGGGAAGACGAGCTGCTGCTGACGCTGTTATTGTTTTGAACAAGGGGAGTGAGTGGTGCGTGTGTTGTCCATGAGAGGCGCTGGTGTATTCAAAAGCCTGTTGGCTTGCGTGATACGGCAGGACTTTCAAACTTAGAAAAAATTACCTGGATAAAACTTTGTTAAAGCGAGTTTGGTGTTCGTTAAACGAGCAGATGGTAGTAAAAGGAAACCTTCGTTGTAGTGAAAGCATTAAGCAGGAGTTGCCTGTATTCGCCTTAATATGGATTTTCTTTACTACATAATGATCACCTTAGAATACAATATACGCTTGTATATTCAGCTAAATAAAAACAAAAAATTTATGGGGCTATATAATGATCTAGCAATCCAATCAACAACATACCAAATTGCCAGCCTCAAACTCACCTACTGGATTCAAGGTGTCAGTGACAAAAGCCACAATCTCTGCAGCACTGTGGTAACCCATATATTCATGAGGTACACTCTGGTTGTACAGGATGGTGGTGGGATACTGGTGAATATTGAACTTGGTGCATAGGTCTTGATGAAGCGTGCAGTCGATGCTTCCTGAGAACAAAATTAGTTATTAAATCAGTATTTTTATGACTACTCATGTTTATTAACATAACCAACTTTATAACATGTTCCTTTCATAGTAGATTTTCAAACTTTTGATCACACTTCATATAATTTGCAAACTCGCTGAATTAAATTAGGTTTACTCTCATAAAATTTGGTTTAATATTGTATGAAGCAAAAATTGTTAAGAAAACCCAATTTGCTTCACAGGCATCAGTAATGATGGTAAAGATAATGCACTCCACTAAATCATTCTTACCAAACTTTATTGGTGAGTCTACCAGTTTGCTGGCCTTGCGAAACTCTGGTAGTAATTTCATACACGGTGGACACCATGGGGCATAAAAGTCCACAAACCAAGTGGAGCCATCATTCAGCACCTTTGGGAATTTCTGGGGTGTCAGGATCTGAAAGTTTGGTGCTGATGCTCCTTCCCGTGCAAACACTGCGATGTCATGGGCCAGCTGCCTCCCCTGCAACATAAGCATGCATCACAGGAAAGAATTAGCATTACCTTACCTTACCAAGTCAAGGTCATGTGGTCAAAGTGTTCATGGAGTGCTATCCATATCTGCTATCCGCCCTCTTGTTCCATCATGTTGATACTTTCCAGATATTTCTTTGTCTTCCTCTTGCTCTTCTTCCATCAATCTTCCCCATCAAGTAATCCCTTACTATTCCTTCACCTTTCAAGAAGTGTCCCAAAAGTTATAATTTTTCTTTAAAGTTAAGCACATTATCTGCTGTAACAACTTAATTATTCAATGCATTCCACTTTTCCACCATTCTTTGTGGAAAACTGTATTTTGCAATATCCTTCACACACTGCCTCATCCTGATCTTCTTTACATGTCCTCTAGTCCTTCTATTCTCTTCTGTCAATCTTTTCAATGCCAATGATTATCTTGTACATGGTTATTAGGTCTCCTTGTTCTCTTCTACCTTGTAAGGTTGGCGGTCCCATTCCCTTCAGCCGTTCTTCATGTGTGTGTGTGTGTGTGTGTGTGTGTGTGTGTGTGTGTGTGTGTGTGTGTGTGTGTGTGTGTGTGTGTGTGTGTGTGTGTGTGTGTGTGTGTGTGTGTGTGTGTGTGTGTGTGTGTGTGTGTGTGTGTGTGTGCATTCACCACAGCCTGATCTTGAGAGGGTCTGTAACTACAGCCATTACCCTCTCATAGTGAGCTCAGAGCTCGTTACTACCAATCTTCAGTAACTGCCCTGCTTGTCAGCAGACAAAGCCCAGAGGTGACCATCCCCTGTTGGGGTTTGAACCTATGCCAGCCATGGCAGTCAACACAGACTTGGCCGATTACCCACGAGTCACTGTGTGCATATATGTGTGTGTGTATGAGTATGTCAGGAAATTTAACTAAGGTAAATTCCCATTTCACAATCCTTTACATTGATATAATTAATGGGCAAAGTAGTTACAAATCTGCAATACCAAGATAAGAGACCAAATAGATTTTTACCATTTTTGTCCCATAATAACTTACATGATGAACTTCATATCCTCCACCTGGTTTGAACAGCATAAATGATGGAGTCTTCCCAATGTAGAGGTCATCACAATGCTTCTTCATCTGTGAACACTTTATTCTTCCAAGATTCAATGAGGGGACCAGAGCTGGCAGTTTACGTATCTGTGGACAAATTTCAAGTTCAGACACTTCAGTGAATGGCTTCAGGTAACATTACTTTAATACAGTGCCTATGGAAAGTATTGCATAATACTGCCCAAATCTTTTCTTTATGACATGCTAGGATATCAGTCTGGTGACTGATACCTTCATGACACATGAGGTTATAAAGAATGCAACAATTACAGCTTAAGAACTGAAAAAGTTGTACTGAGATGTGTTAGATATCTCAGAATGAACCATCCAGGAATGACAAAAGAAGGATTTTGGTTTGCCAACATTCAAGCAAACCAGAAAACATTCTTACAAAGCAGATGAAAAGTTTTGCATTTGCATTCAAAATACAAGGAGTGAACTCCAGAGTAATAGCGAGAAGTGTTTTTTAGTGATATGAGCAGCTCAAGATCCATCAGAACACTGCCTAGTACAGTGAGACATTCCAAGAACCTAAACTGCAATTTGCCTCAGGCAGTACCCAAGTAAAACCATGAAACATCCTCCTGGCACAATGCTGTGGGGAGCATTTAGTGGTGACTGGGGTATTGGAGGGCTATATTTCCATCCAAAGGATGAAACAATGATAGGTGAATGCTGCCCTTTTTATGAATTGCATGGTTGTATTATGTTCATGTCAAAATGGTCAACCAATGTTTCAAAATCACAAAACTCATACTCTTGATTGGCCAGGGACTTGCCAGACTTCAATCCCCCATCTCTTATCGACCTACACAAATGAAAAATGCGATGTAATATTCAAAACAAAAAGGCGCACTTATTTCTTTGGACACTGTATTGCACTAAGCAAACAAAATTGTCCTGCATTCTAGAAACAGAAAAAACAGATGATTTTATGAACAATTTTAAAAAGCAACCTCCACTAGAGAAACACGAATAGGATGTACTATATATCTGAGGAAAATATTCCCCTTTCTTGTGAAATTACAGTGGATTAAGTGTACATTTGCACTAGAATCTAACAATGTCCATAAACACATGCAGAATATCCCACAAAGTCCCTCTCACACTCACCTCAAAGGCATCATCATCGTTATCACCGCTGAACTCGATGAGCCAAGACACATTTTCTTCATAAGAGTCCAGCTTTTCACGAATTTCCTGAAGATGTAAAGATCATCATTTCTCAGAGTTTTCCTTATGCATCTTGATACACACCAAAACCTCTCCCACAAAATATATAGATAAATGAATAAAAAATAAACACTCTTCTAAATGATATATCACAATATAAAACCAGACTATAAAAAGTGAAAATGCCACATCTTGTTTTTATACAATTTTCTCACTCTTCTCCCTAATGCAAATTTATATGTCCATCCATGAAATACTTTTCAAATAAATTTCAACTTTTTCTTCACCTTGGCAGTGGTCATTCTCAACTGACTCTGGTTCAAAGCATTCACTAACTCAACATTAGAAACAATGGAATCTACAGTTGACATCTATATAACGCAATACACAATTATCATTATACCTAACCTCGTTTCTACCTGAAAAGACACATCTTTCTTCCTCAGTTCTCCGTCTAGACTCCCGTATCCTGTGTTTTGTCTCTGGTTCAACCCTCCCCTCAAAATAACACATTGTTTTTTAAGTCACTATCCATCCCAAAATTAGAGCATTATAATAATCTATGTACACTATCTTTATAACATTCATAGTTAAACTTCTCTTCCATGTGATTCTTTAATAATCTGCTAATGGCTGAAAGATAAACTTTTAAATTTCTCACCTTAAAAGTTTCATCATCAAGTAACTTCATTTCAGGCAAGAATCCCAAAACCTCTCTCGAAATTTCTTGAGCATCAAGGCTTTGTATCTTGGTGCCTTGGCCAGATGATACTTTTCCAGTATCAAAGAACATCACTCCAGAGTGTGATCCAAGCTTTGTACAGAAGTCTTCCTCTTTGTAGCATTCTGCAAAGCCTACACTGACCAAGCCATCCTGAAAGTAATAAATGACACTGATTGTGTTGAGCACTTTTTATGATCATTAAATATTACAAATATGAACTTATTATCCTAATACATTTGCATATGATTGTCATTCACTAAGAATTAAAATAATAAAAAAATATAGTCAAACTGTCCCCATGAATTGGTTCAGCTTTTGTTACTTTCCATGTAAGTAAAGTGAAACAAAACAATGATAATAATACTATACTCACAAATATCGCACTTAGTTTAATCTGCAGTGCCCAGGACTCTTCTTTTTCATCCATGTTCTCATAGAACAACACAATCCATGGTTTGTCAGCATGCTGCTTTTTTGCCAGTGTGGCCTCAAAGGCTGCTTGGGTGAGACGCACCGTCTTCGTCTTCACCTGCCGCAGCATGTACTTCACCAGCAGCTTCTTGCTCTTGTCTTCCTTGTATTGTACATTCTGACGGATGATAGTTTGAGTACATAAGAAATATAATGATACAATTCAGAAGCAATCCAAGAAAATTATGAATACTTAATGTAGTTAAAATACATGGCAAAAGTAAATCAACATCTGAAAATTAGATTAGTATATAAGAAAATAATTTAATATTATGTATATAGAAAAGCTAGGTAAACAGCAGATGATTCAGATTATTGAAGAATTCCAAATTGAAAGGATCTTTCACACTCCTGATATCCTTACTCCTGGATAGGACATGAGTGTTGGATAGGAGCGAATGCCCTGCGAGGAGCACAGGTGGTAGTCGTCGTCACAGTTCACTGCACCAATCCTGACCACTCCCTCTAACTCTCGAGCCACCTTCCGCCACACGGGAGCCAATGTGTGGCAGTGCGAACACATGGGATGATAGAAGTTGATGAACCAGATGTCTGAAGAACCTGTCACACTTTGTTCTGGTGACAAAACAAATAATTTTACACTCATCAAAGATAGATAATACCTGTTAATAATCTATACAACAAACTACTGTTTCATCAATTCTATTTCAATGATAAAGTTTTCTCACCAAAATCTGCTTTATTGAGAGTGATGATCTCTGGATCATCATCATAGATACCAAAGTTGTCCCTGTAGTAACTCCATGAGTGATACTGGTGCCCTGAGCTGCAACACAGGAAAGAAACATCAGTATCCTAAGGGCCCCCTTCATTATTCACAAGTCACAAAGCAATAACTAAATACTAGAATCCCAAATACAACTATTAAATTAAAGGAGAAACCTATTAATGAATTAAAATTTTTTATTCTCACTAATGACTTCAACTTACAAATTGTTTTGAAAACATAGCTTAACCATAAACTTCACTTCCTCTGCATGATGAATGACCTCACCTTCCTCCATCCAGACCTTTCTCGCCATGGAGGTCGTACACTTTCCTCAGATCCTCGTCTTTGAGCACCTCATATGCACGGTTGATTCGCACAAACTTTTCATGTGCTTCAGGGTCATCCTATCAAAAAAAATGTGTAAACTCAAACCAGCCATGCACACTATCTTTGCTGCCCACACAGGTCATCTCTCAATATCTAACAGGTTTAAAAGATTATGCATATGAAATATTTGAGATTCATTTAATTATTATAGAATACCTTGTTTTTGTCTGGATGATGCAAAAGTGCTTTTTCTTTAAATTTCTTCCTTATATCTTTAACATCAGCATTTCTTGGAACACCCAGCAGCTCATAGAAGTCATCAGCAAGGGCCACACACAGCAGACTCAGAACAAGTATCCTTCCAAACATTTTTGCAAACACCTTCAGAACTTCCTTAAACTGTTGACAGAACAAAGACATTCCTTAAACTGTTGACAAAACAAAGACATTAGAAGTATTCACCACATAGGTACTACTCTCCTAGAAAAGATTACTCAACAATTAAGCTTTTGGGGCAATAAACATTTTTCATAGTAATCCTTTCACATTGTGCTTGAATTTCCTCTCTCTCTCTCTCTCTTCTGTGTGTGTGTAATTCACCTTGGTCATCTGCTGGTCACCCAGCCAGTCTTCCCCATTACAGAGCGAGCTCAGAGCTCATAGACCGATCTTCGGGTAGGACTGAGACCACATCAACACACTCCACACACCGGGAAAGCGAGGCCACAACCCGTCGAGTTACATCCCATACCTATTTACTGCTAGGTGAACAGGGGCCACACATTAAGAGGCTTGCCAATTTGCCTCACTGCCTCCGGGACTCGAACCCAGACCCTCTCGAGTGTGAGTCGAGCGTGCTAACCACTACACTACGTGGTGTGTGTAATTCACCTCGGTCGTCTGTCACCCAGCCAGTCTTCCCCATTATGGAGCGAGCTCAGAGCTCATAGACCGATCTTTGGGTAGGACTGAGACCACAACACACTCCACACACCGGGAAAGCGAGGCCACAACCCCTCGAGTTACATCCCGTACCTATTTAGTGCTAGGTGAACAGGGGCCACACATTAAGAGGCTTGCCCATTTGCCTCGCCGCTCCGGGACTCTCGATTGTGAGTCGAGCGTGCTAACCACTACACTACGCGGTGTGTGTGTGTCTGTGTATAGTTAATGTAATTTCTTGGTGTTCTAAGCTACATACTGTATCATATTACTCCTTATCTTTTTTCCTATATTAAACACATCTAGCTCTGAAACACATTGTCACCACAAGGCACTGTAGTCAGAGGGAAGGAAGGATTACATCATACAGCCCTCCACCTGAAAAGTCATACAGTTTAAGAGTCAAAGAATTTAGTGACACTCTTATATACCTAACCCATTAATCCCTTAACCTTTTCAGTATTGGAACACATTTTCATCTTTAAATTTGTATACACTCCATTTTATTGATATCTGAAACGATCTATGGAGGTCAGAAAAAGAATAGCCCAGTCTTCACTATTTTAATCCCCTCATATGTGTTGCTGAAGCTGTATAAAATCACCACATACTAAGCAGAATGAATAAGGAAATGCATCAAGGTACAATATTTACATACACATATTTTACGCTTATGTGCAAAAAGTCGTGATCAGGTTTTGATCAGGTTAGGATAGTGAAATCTGGTGTGTGTGTGTGTGTGTGTGTGTGTGTAGGTAGGGCAAGGATAGTAGTAGCAGTAGCAATAGTCACTTAACTCGTATTATATTCAAGCAGTTTACGGCCGGTATTTTAATTTAAAACCCTTGGCTCTCTCACCATCACTGCTTTCCAAAGGCTCTAGTTGAAGATATTCGTGTTTTATTATTTTTTTTTTATGATTCTGCAGATAGATTACCAAGATTTCTAGTTTATTAAAAAGAAGAAACTGTATTGAAAATCAGACTAGATGTATACGTGGCCTTGCAAAATTGTGGTAGTGAGAGGGGAAGGCGTTACTGAATCCAGGCGTAAAATTCAAGTCTATTCAAAATGTTTAAGACGTGGCACTACGGGGAAAGCGGTGAGTATAAAGGTGACGCCAGAGTGCCCTTCACCAGAAACAGGCCTCGGCGAGTGAGAGGAGGCGTGGGCGGGTCTGTCAGTACCGCCTCCTGACCTTCCTTGCTACTATTCCTCACCTTTCTTCGCCACCACTTGCTAATTCACGGATCCAAACTCGTATTTAAGGTAGATCAACTACGATCACTCTAAAGTATTCACGGAGCAGGAGGTAGCGTGGGTTGACGAGGCAAGGTAGTCAGCACACACTGTCTCCGCACCCCTCGCCTCGCCACCACACTGTTTACAGCTGTGTGTGTGTGTGTGTGTGTCAGTGTGTGTGTGTACGCGAGGCTGGAGCTGATTCGTCGCCGCCCACAGCTATTCTCCTTTTTCCACGGTGCACTCCAATATGACTCAAGTGATGATAAACCAAGATCGGGAAACAGTACTGTAGTCTCCCATCATTATGTTTAACCCTTTGAGTACCGTGACGCGTTTTCATATTCTGCTTACTATCTGGTGATTTTTGTACAACTTCAGAACCTCGATCATATTTGGGGATTAACATAGTGAAGACTGTGGCCATTAGTCTTCTGATCTTCATAGATTTTTCCCATTCTCAATAAAATGGTCAAATCGAACTCACATCTCAAGGTAAATGTGTCTCAATATTGCAGGGGTTAACGTAAGAGAGACATCAACCGAGAGAAACAGATTTTATGTATAATTAAAGGCCCACTGAATTCCCAGTTCTCATTAAAGAAGACTCAAAAAAGGATTAACAAAATTTACGAAGTCCAGGAAATTGAAAAAAAAAAAAGAAAATGCCGAAATTTTACAAGACCTAAATGAAAGAAAAGTGTGATTACAAATTTGTTTAGCATATCTCAGACTCAAATGCCATAAGAAGGAACACTTAGAAAGAAAAAAAAAAAGTAGATACAGTCTCCCTTATCTGAAAATTGTGACAGTTTGAAGGATTTCCTAAGTCTTTATAAGATCTAACTGAAAAAAAAAAAAAAAATGAGTCCACAGATTTGCTTATCATTTTGTTTTGTCTGGAATAACGGAAACTACGATGTGAGATGGTGGATTGGGCAATACTAGTATATACTCCGTTAATGAATCTCGGTCATTGATGCCTGGCCAGTAGTAGTAGTAGTAGTAGTAGTAGTAGTAGTAGTAGTAGTAGTAGTAATTGTTGTTGTTGTATTAATAGTAAAAATAGTGGTAGTAGTAGGGTAGTAGCGGTGGTAGTAGTAGTAGTAGTAGTAGTAGTAGTAGTGGTAGCAGCGGCAGCAGCAGCAGCAGCAGCAGCAGTAGTAGTAGTAGTAGTAGTAGTAGTAGTAGCAATAGTAGTAGTAGCAGTGATAGTAGTAGATGAAGTGTTAGCAATAGCAGTAGTAGTAGTAGTAGTTAGTAGACGTAATAGTAGCAGTAGTACTAATAGCAGCTAGTAGTAGTAGTAGTAGTAGTACTAGTAGTGGTGGTAGTGTTGATGGTTGTTGTGGTGGTGATCGTGGTAGTGGTAGCAGTATAGTAGCACAATAGGATAGTAAAAAGGAACGAAACTTTACTCACATATTTTATTTCCTCTGATTGGGCCACATATTATAAGTTAGAGATAACCAATCACTCAATAAATAGTCAGAAATTATTATATGGCTTAATAAATCTTTGAATTGGTAGAAAAAAAAAAGAGGAAATTCATGGAAAATAACGAGAAGACAAAGGAAGGCAGAATATTTGTTAGAGAAGAGAAGACGCAAGATTGAAAAGCAAGTCTCAGATCCAAACTGGCTGAACTAAAGGTAGAAAGAGACATAGATGGGGGAAACTGTCCATGGTAGGTGACGACGGTGGTCTGGCAAGCCGAATAGAAGGTCATTGTGAACCAAGATGGCTTAGTTCTTCCTCCTCTCACATACGGTGGGCTTTTTATGGGTGCACTTCACGTCGTGCCAAAAGATGCCGTCACGGTACACGTGGCTTCCCAATACGGCCAGACAGTTCTCTGGGGGATCGCGGTTGTCTGGCTGTGGTATTCCTGACCTGTAAGACATGGTCCGGTTTACACTTCAACACTTACAGCCAACATATACCTACTTATAGACGGATACTGAGACTAATCTTTAGCCTCTTCATTACTGATACGCAATTTTATTTGATTTTTGGGTATTATTAGACGATCTTATTTGCATTAGGAAAGGCCTATGGAAGTCAGAGGATTAATGGCCAGTCTTTACTATTTTAATCCCTACATAAGTTTCTGAAGCTGCAAAAAATCGCGAAAATTGTAACCAGAATTAATATGAAAATGTGTCTTACTACTAAAGAGATTAAAGGGTCGATTATAAATTGCGGTATGTGATAGTTTTGTGAAGTACAGCAGGACTCACCCGCCAGTAGGTGACCAGTTGGAAAAGGATGCCCCGACCGGGTTGCCATTGGACCACACAAAGCCATTGCCTCTCTTTGTGGCACCAGTCCAGATGTAGGGGATGTTGCCTGCAGAGTGAAATTATTATTATTATTATCATTATTATTATTATTATTATTATTATTATCATCATCATCATTATGGTAACGATATATCAGGAATCTCTTTCAAATGTTGATGTTTTATGCACGTATACTTAACTGATATATCAAGTCAAGTAAAGTACAAAAATGACACGGTCTGGGTGATTAGTTAAACTCTAGATAAACACGTGTTTTCTGGAGATTCTCGGACTAGGTACTTGATTATAATTTCAATGTATAGTGTATTATAAGAAGAGCAGACAACACTTACCCCCGATGAGCCCTTGAATGAAACTATTCTTACGGCTGGATTCAATAGAGACGCCAGTCCAACCATTTCCCTGTCTTCTGCAGTAGCCATTCACAGCGTCACCGCCAGACAGGCTTCTCTCGTTATTCAGCCAGGAAAAATGGTAATCGTACTCGTTATCTGAGTGATGCACCTGAAACAGAGACAAGTTGTCAATCATTCTTTTGTTAACATTCTTACTGTATTCACTAGGTGGCTTGCCCATATCGAGTAGACAAAAACATTAATTTATCATTCAAACCGTGTAATGGTGTTCAATGAAGGAAAGTTTTACACTGCTCTATTCGTATCTAAGTTTTGTCGTTATTACGATTGTATTTTTGTTTGTTTTTTCTACTCACGGCGCCATTTCCTCCACTCGAGCGTTGACTCTGAGGTTGACTGAAGGAGCGGAATGAATTGCGGCCCCTGTTTCTGGAGGATGATGATCTTCCAAAGTTGAACTGCTGATTCCTGAAGAAGTTTTGAGCGTTGAACTGTGCAAGACAGACAGTCAACCCCACAAACAGCAGCGCCACCGTCAGCTTCATCTGCAAGTAGGAAACACTCGATCAATGTACGTGGGGGCGTGAGATTGAGTGTTTCCCAATGACATGATTTTTATGATGTATATATTATGGCAGTAAATGACCTTCAAGGAAGGGGATAAACCACGTTGTTGGGCAGCAACTAAATCCTAACACTTGCTTTAGTTGTTTGTCATCATGAAAATATATAATTTCTGAACACACCGTATCAAGGTTTCCTCTTGTTTGTGTTTTACGATTTCCTATGAATAATGAGGTATGATTACTATGACAATTCTTGTTTTTGTTATAAAAAGTTGTTGATGGAAACTTAACTAAGCTATACCATTAGAATGCATTTTCCCATTACCCTGTGATAGAAAAAAAAACTTTTAATTATGTTCCTTATAATTTCTCGCCATATCATCTTGTCAGTTTTCCTGTCGCACACATATAACTTCACATTAGATAGACAACGCTCATTCCACAGGTGTTCCCTTCTACCTGTGACAAGAGTAGTGTTACGTCACGGCGTTGGTCAAGGCGAGTGATAATCACGGAGGTAAATGTGTCACAAATGAAGCACGTGGTATTCACGTCTCCTTAAACCTGTACCAAAGTGTACGGCAATACTGTCTTCCTAATCCTCGAATTATAGCACAACCAGAATGAGAAGAAAAAATGTCTCTAATAAAACGGAAAATATTAAAAATATGAATGTGTGCCACCAAACTGTTAAAAAATTGAAGCAATAAGTTAGGTAGGAGAGGAGCGTTTGGTTGTACCGATCGTCATAAAACGGCTTTAGAATTCACCACCTCAATCTAAAGAACGAATTTTCTTTTAAATCTTTTTACACCAACAAATCCACAGAAATACAGAGAAAATGTTGTCGAGATGCATGCTGTAAAGCTTATTAACACAAACCGTAAAACTTCATCAAGCTGAACTGAACTGAACTATATGTAACGAAACCTCTTAAAGACTCAAACAAGAAAATCAGACGAAAAGACTAAGTAATATTTGAACGCTCCTAAGCTGGTCTGTATCAGAGGAAATAAAGTCTTCCCCTCCCTTCACCATCTCTTGCTTGGCTCACCTCACCTGCTTCACTTACCTTGGCAAGATTGCAAGTGCTGTCCGGTGTAACTCCCGCCGCCTTATATACTCCCGTCAGCGCCTGAGTGGGTCAAGGACTCGCAGGAAGACTCCACCCTCACACACCAACATTTTTTGCAGACGACTTCGTTCAGCCCCACTACTTGATGGTTGCAGCCTCTCTGTTATTACATTGATCTTTCATTTTGTTTCGTGTCTTGGAAGTCACTTCATCTTTTCCTCTTTGAGCGACATTAGAACACATAATTTTATTCTGTTTATCGACGCAGAGTATGGGCAAGGAACATGAGCGAGTCGAAATGGTGAGTAGACTTTTTTTTTTTTTTTTTTAGCGTCATTCAAGGAACATAGGAGATGAGGGTATAGTTATGTGTGTGTGTGTGTGTGTGTGTGTGTGTGTGTGTGTGTGTTTCTTACCACGCAGCCAGTAAATGTATGAGTACGTATGTCTCACACACACACACACACACACACACACACACATGTATATATATATATATATATATATATATATATATATATATATATATATATATATATATATATATATATATATATATATATATATATATATATATATATATATATATATAAGTCAAGTGCACCCGTCATTATATTAGTGATATTTGTTTGTAGAGGTGTTTCCCGCATGTGTAGTAAGAGGCGAGGAAACGAAGAAACAAGACTGGATAGAGAGCAGTCCAGGCGTCTTGAAGGAGAGCAAGTCTTTTACTCTTCTGCAACACATTTCTGCCCTACTTCGTCATGATTCATTACCACCGAAAAAGAGATCACATCCCGCCACTGATCGTTCTTTGGAGTAGCATTACATATAATGAAGGAAAGGAAGGCACTATATGTTGCAGTCTGTGGAGGATGATTACGCACTTACAAGTTTATATTAGTCTCATACAGTGAATTTGGTTCTGCATTAATATGATAGGCCATGACCTGCCATCCGCGTGCAAAGTCATGACAGGACAACTCTTCTAGTCAGTCGCTGTTTAAGGCCAGGCAGTAATGAGAGGCCTACGTCGGTCATGAGTCTCCAGGAGTGCTCGGTAGGCTCATGTTCATGGGAGTGGGAGTGGAGTGGGTGCTGCAACCTTGTCACGCGTCAAGTACCGATGTGTTCTTCATTCCTTCAGGGTCAGGTTACCTTGAGTCTGTGTAGGGTGCTCAAAATTCAGCGTGCATACACACACACACACACACACACACACACACACACACACACACACACACACACACACACAAAGGCCACAAACAACTATTACAAAGCAGTTTTCATTTTCCTTGGATGAAATAACACATTTAACTCCAGCGTCTCTGCATTTCTTTTTTTTTAATTTCTTAGCGTTTCTCTTCTTTTCTCACCACGACTCAGTGTATTGTTAGGCAAGGTGCTTCTTTTGACAGTGTCCCTCCCT
>NC_059302.1:1370924-1420924 GCF_017591435.1 Portunus trituberculatus
GATGCTTAAAGATATCTCACTCATTATTCTCAGCGTTGTGAATTTCATAGTGTAGTGACAGAGTTTAGCAAAATATCAACAGGAAAGTAAGGAGTGAGGAGTGAGGGTTAATGAATCTAGTGGTGTGTGTGTGTGTGTGTGTGTGTGTGTGTGTGTGTGAGTCTAATCATACCCAAAAATCGTGGTAGAAATGCGTCCCAGTGTTGAAGGGGTTAATAGTCTTCCTGTAAAGATTGTAGAAGTATACGTGTATTTTCTTTTTCTTTTTTATTGTGTGTATGTGTGTGTGTGTGTGTGTGTGTGTGTGTGTGTGTGTGTGTGTGTGTGTGTGTGTGTGTGAGAGAGAGAGAGAGAGGCATGCACCATTCATTCTCCTCTCCCACACTGCCAGTAGACGTTCTAATCAAAGGAATCCTGGGGTGCTGATGAGTCAAGCAGCGTGCGGGTCCTGTATGTACCTTCACGCTTCTCTCCCCCATCTGCTCGTATAGACGTTCCAATCGGCTTCCCTCTCCCCCACGCAATAAGTGAAAGTGTCCTCGAAAAGGTCCCTCACCCGACTCCCTTTTTTTTTTTTTCGCGGTGTATGTGTGTACCTACCTGTTCATATCACCGCCGCCGCGCACCTGGCTCCTGTCCCGCCCTCACTCCCCGTACATGTCTCCTGTTCTCTTGTCTCCGTCTTCTGTTTCCCTTAAAATAGTACAGATTATGTGTGAATATATTGCCTCGTGGGAGGTGACTGACTTGTGTACATTCGCTGAGCACTAGAGAGCACATATCGTGAAGAAAGTTTGTATATTTCGACATGTGTGATGATTATGGTGATGATGCTCATGGTGGTGATGGTGCATGATAGGAATTTCTTAGGTGGTTAGGTCATTCGGCGCCGATGTATGTAGTAATGATAGGAAATTATAACAGATTTCAATGAAGTGATGATTGGCACTAATACGAGAAATAATCAGGAGTAAGATGCATGCAGTGACTGAATCATATCTGAACTAAAATGTGAATGTGGTTGAGTACACTGGACGGTGCACAGAGCTCAAGTGTGCATGAGGGGCGTGTCACTCATACATAAACACAAACCACACAGAGCAACACTTTAAGAAAACCTTCACAAGACATGTACTGTCTTTCATAATAACTAACAGTACTTGTATCATTTACCGTCACGAAGAAAACATTACGCTATTTACGTAAAAAGATACTGGGGAAAGTTGTGTGTTTTAGTATATTGAACCTGCGCACGAAGCTGGTATTACGTGGATGAAGAAAACGAAGACAACACACTTCTTTCCTCTCCCACCGCCTCGCAACGCCGCCTCGCAACGCCGGGCCGGAGCTAGACGTGAGGACCTCGAGGTGTTACTAGCGGCCCGTCACAAGTTGCTCAACATCATCTGACGGTCAGTGTGCTGCGGTGACTGGCGCTACGGACTGGCGGGCAAGGGTGTCGGGGAGGCGAACTTCACGTGTATGGGAAAGAAAATGACCAAGTAGGGGAAAACTTAAACACCAGAAAGAATAACTTGTCATCTTTTCTTTCTTAAAATGTCAGTGTTTTATGATATTGCATCCGAGTCTTTTGGTGACTGCGTTTGCATCACAGGTGTTTGAGTGGGTGAGCGCGAACGTGCATGTGTGTGTGTGTGTGTGTGTGTGTGTGTGTGTGTGTGTGTGTGTGTGTGTGTGTGTGTGTGTGTGTGTGTGTGTTGTCAACAGTGGTAGTGCATGTGTTAGTGGATGAGTTGGAAGAGGAGTATTTGACTTCATAGGCCACGTGGAGGAAAGAGGGCGCGCCAAGTGGAGGTAGTGGGTAGAGGTGGTGGGTGGAGGTGGTGAATGGAGGTGATGGGGGTGGGGGTGGCACAGGTGAGGCGACGCGAGGGTGGGGAAAGATAACAGGTGACAGCTCGGAGAAGATAGGTGGGGGGAGCGCCAGTAATCTCTCTCTCTCTCTCTCTCTCTCTCTCTCTCTCTCTCTCTCTCTCTCTCTCTCTCTCTCTCTCTCTCTCTCTGTAGATTACGAATATTACATATTTATTTTCTATCTAGACAGTTTTCTCTAATTTCATAGAAGTGTACTATGGTCTTATTAATAAAACAGTTATGTAATTTGACACTACAGGATTAATACATTATAATATGAAATCCAGTTCTCTCTCTCTCTCTCTCTCTCTCTCTCTCTCTCTCTCTCTCTCTCTCTCTCTCTCTCTCTCTCTCTCTTTGTATACCCTTGGTGGCTGACAGGTGAGCGTGATCTTAACAGGTGTACAGTGCACGACGAGGGAAACAAATGGCAGGTGTTTATTGGCGGCGTGAGGGTTCGAGGGAGTGTGAAGGCAACGCGTGTGTGCTGTACAAAGTTATATTTCACAATGACTGGCTGGGATGAATGTGTACCAGAGTATATTAACTTTTATTACTGTTGCATAAAATAACTTTTCTAATAGAGGAAGATTATTTGCTGGAGATTATTGTGACAGGAAGTAATGAATGATTTATTAAGTTATCATTGTTTGTGATGAGGTAAAATACGTAAGATCAGAACAAAAATATGAGTAAAAACATGCGAAGTAACATTATAACAAAAATATATGAAAAGAAATTATGTTATACCGTACTGTTAATAGAGTTAAATTGTAAGACTTCAAAAGGAGATTAAAAAAATAAACCATGAAGAAGTGTGTGTTTCGTATAGTATCAAGAACCATGAATAGCGTTTTACAGGTCATCATTCAGCATCAATGAGCACTAAAACACTGAAGTCTGGCCTTTTAGGTACGTGTATACAGTTTCCATGAGGTATCGCTAAGCCCCACTGCCTCCAAATACCCAAGATTACAACCACATTACATTTTTAACCTCCTGACTCAACCTTCTGGTCATTGCCTCACTTATTGACTTACTTCACTCAACTGTCGACTCTGTTTTTGTTAGGTATACTTTTTAACTCATGTTTTTCCTTGACAATATCGTGTTGCCTTTATCAGTGGAACTAGAACACTTCCGCTGATGGCGTCGTACTTTCACGGCCGCGGCTACTTGGATGTGACCTTGCCGCCGTGGACCAGATCAGACCAGATTCTCGGCCTCTGCCCTAGTGTGTCTCAATGACCATGAACATGCGAGGGATGCTACCAATGCACTTTGAAGGCCCTCAAGGGTAAGAGTAATAAATAATCGTGTTGAAAATAGGAGTGAAAGAGAGAGAGTATACGATTAGTGGTGATGCAGAAGAAAATGTGCCTTGTTCTCGCTGTGATGCAAGGGATGGCAAAATAATGAATGTGTTTGAGAATAATGATAAGAGATAGGGAAAAAAAAGAAGTCTTGTTTTTTTTTTAGTATTTATTCTGAGTGACTTGCGAGATTGTTATGAGATTCGAAGAAAAAAGGGAAAAAGAAGTGGTGTTTTTATTTACATTTTTTTCCCCCTTCTGGAATGAGCAGGAAGTGAGAGAATGATGAGTACAAAATACGAATTACGGATATAAGATTAGTTCCTTATTTTCTGGCTCTTCTCATAACTTTTCCTCTACATTTCTCCGCTGTATTTTTCCTTTGCTGTCTGACACAAATGTTAATGAGCACAAATTCCTTCAGTAATATATCATACAAGAAATAGAAAAAAAAAAAGAAAGGAAATGTAATATATATTTCTCGTCTACTCCTGTGTCTCTCATTCTTTGTCTCGTTATTTCCCTCATCGCTTGGAGAGATAAATAGCAGTTTAGGTGACAATGGTAATCAGTTCCTTCAGCCCACTATCTCTTCCACAGTATCGGTTTAATTAAATATTAGTTGACATAACAGGATTTAATTTAGCTTAGGATACTTTCTCTATGACCAAGGGATTCAAAACCATCTATTGTCACTCACCCACCATTACAGATAGAATCCTAACCCTCTTAACTACAAAAATATTAATTATACTAAGTTTGGAAAGTGAAAAAGGGAGATTAGGTAATAAAAAGACTAATGTGCTCCAAACGATATATTTCTAGGTATTTGTTGTTGATTCAGAAGGTTGTTTAGTTCCTCAATGCATTTGAGGCTGCTACCTATATGTAAGGACTTTGGTATTCTACATAGGAAAGTTGAGGTCGCTTAGAATTTACCCTGTGGACCTATTGCGACACAGATATGGCCCCACGCGTCCGATCATTTTTGCACCACAGATAAAATAAGTAATTAAGTAATAGATAATAGAATAGACGAATGAATAAATGAAATAAATGGAAAATTCTTGATAACAACAACAACAACAACAACAACAACATAACAACAATAGTGGTAGTAGTAGTAGTAGTAGTAGTAGTAGTAATAATAATAATAATAATAATAATAATAATAATAATAATAATAATAATAATAATAATAATAATAATAATAATAATAACAATAGTAATAATAAAAGATAACAATAATAATAGTGGTAATCATAAAAATAATAAAAACAATAAAACAACCATCAAATATTTCACAACTGTCACAATTTACGTCGTTTTCTTATTAGAATATCTGGACCTCTCTCTCTCTCTCTCTCTCTCTCTCTCTCTCTCTCTCTCTCTCTCTCTCTCTCTCTCTCTCTAGAAACTGGACTTACTAGGGCAGGTGGAAATCGAGGGCGCTGTATCACAAACACCACTTTCCTTCACCACTGCCACAGAGAGAGAGAGAGAGAGAGAGAGAGAGAGAGAGAGGTGTCGCTACTCTCCCTACCTTAGTACATTTGAATAAAAACATCCTGTATACCATATGTGACTGTGGTATAAGTGTCTTCGAAGTTTCTTTAATTTGGGTTTCATCTGGTTTAGGGACGTAAGATTGTGGTGCAGTAGTAGTAGTAGTAGTTGCTGTTGTTGTTGTTGTTGTTGTATAGTGTTAGTATTAGTAGCAGTAGTAGTAAAAGTAGTTATAGTAGTAGTAGCGATAGTATTAGTTTTGGTGGTGGTAGTAGTAATGGTAGTGGTGGTGGTGGTTGTACGTAGTAGTAGTAGTAGTAGTAGTAGTAGTAGTAGTAGTGGTGGTGGTAATAGTAGTAGTAGTGGTAGTGGTAATAGTTGTTGTTGTTGTTGTTTAGAAATATAAAGATGCGTTAGATGACAGTTCGGTGCATGTATTCCCTAAATCATTATTATATCCAGGGCTGGATTAAAGTATCAATGTAAGAGTGAAATCCTTGTAAGTTTCTTTTCTTTTATCAACAAAGTCTGGAACAAGAAAAAAAAAAAGAAAAAAGAAGAAAAAACAATTAGTGATATCACCAAACTTAAAAAAACACGTTATGATTTTGTCAATAATAATCTTTGTTTCACGGTTTGTCTATTTCATTGTTTGCTTGTCTACCTACTTTTATTTCTGTTTGATTGTATGTGTGTTTGCTTGCTTGTCTACCAATCAGTCTATGTGTTTCTCTATTTGTCTGCCGATCTATTTGTCTGCCAGTGTAGTATGTACTGTAGGGTTCGTCATCTGAAACGCTTAGCTCTCTCGCCATCACTACTTTCCAAAGACTCTAGTTAAAGATAATCGTGTCTCTGAGGATATCTTTATGGTTTCTCATGATGGATTAGCAAGATTTTTAGTTTATTTTGATGAGAAACTGTATTGAAAACCCGGCTAGTCGTCTTTGTGGCCTTGGAAACTTGTCGTGGTGAGAGAGCAAGTAGTTTCTGAATCACCACCATTCACCACGTCCAGCAAACTCTTAATGGACTCCAGGGACAAATCACTCTTTAAGGATCGTGACCCTCAAGATGTGCATGTCAGATTGTGTCCTCCGTGTGAAGAGAAAGAACAAATCACATGAATAACTTGTCAATGAGGTGCGAACGCTTTTTCTTTTTACTGCCGTCCCGTGCCAAATACAGCGCGCATCTCACTAGTGTTTCGATCCTTTTAAAAAGCTAAATCGCAAGTCCTGTTTTGGCTTCGCTCTGTCTCATCCGGTCTGCTGCGTTATTTTTTTTTTTTTTTCACACGTGCAGGAAACAAGATACAAAATACAAAATACAAAAAGCACAAGTTTTTTTCTTTTTTTTTTTTTTTTTTTTGCTCGCTTTCTCCTGAGTTCACTGAAGCGGACGAGGATGAGTGGAAGGAAGTAGGAAGCTCTCACAGGCGCTGGTATTGAAAGGTGGAGGCCTCTGGTAGGTGTAGAGAGAGAGAGAGAGAGAGAGAGAGAGAGAGAGAGAGAGAGAATCCACAAGGCTGCCCGTCAAGGTCATCTGTGTGTACTGACCACACCTGGAGAGAGAGAGAGAGAGAGAGAGAGAGAGAGAGAGAGAGAGAGAGAGAGAGAGAGAGAGAGAGAGAGAGAGAGAGAGAGAGAGAGAGAGAGGCAGACAGAAATGGGTGTAGAGGACAAGATACCTGCAGATTACGTCCAGTGTTACTTTTTCTTTTATTTTTTTGCCTTTAGTGGCGAGTCATTCAATAAACTGTGAAGAATGACGCGACACTCCTGTGGCGATCAGGCAGGGTGCTGGGGACACCTGTTTGTGTGAGTGTGTCAGTGAACAAACGAGGAAAGTTCCCGCCTTGGCTCACTGAACATACGAGAACTGAATATGACGACGACTAGTTATGTCTTCACTCCACACACACACACACTCTCTCTCTCTCTCTCTCTCTCTCTCTCTGAAAGGTAGTGGAGGCCGAGTCATATTGTTTCCTCTGGTGAGTTTTCACTTTCACTCACCCTTGCCTTGTTAATACACTTGTGCAGTCGTAAGGAAACACGATGCATGAACTGAAGCAACACACTATTTTTTTTCTCCTTTTTTATGCGAGGCCGTCGTCTACCCAGGTAACTCGCGCCCCTCAGCCGGAAGGAAGTTTGAGACAGTAAGTCAAGGGAGCTAGTCGTCGTACCCAGAAACCTGATCCACTTGTGCTTTTTAACGTCTGTACTTGTGTATTCTGTGCCTCTGTGTGGCTGTGTTTATGTACAATGTCTGCACGTGTGTGTGTGTGCGTTGGGGAGGAGGTGAGGGAGTCTATCTAGTCTGGTGCTTTCTTGCTACGGTCGTAAATGTACTTGCTAGCAATGGGGGTTGGGGGAGATAGATAAGAGTGAGACCGCGTCCTTACTAAATAAATCAAGAGAGAGGAAGTATACTATAACAGGTGGAATGGATTGACTTTTGGCTTTATTGTTATATGACTCGTTTCTTGATAAATAAATACTGCATTGATCAAACTGTAATTTGTGAAGAACTAAAAGAGGAAGAAGAAGAAGAAGAAGAAGAAGAAGAAGAAGAAGAAGAAGAAGAAGAAGAAGAAGAAGAAGAAGAAGAAGAAGAAGAAGAAGAAGAAGAAGAAGAAGAAGAAGAAGAAGAAAAAGAAGAAGAAGAAGAAGAAGAATTGGAGAAGGAGACGGAGCAGAAAATGTAGTAGTAGGAGGAGGAGATGATGACGAAGAAAAATAACAGTAGAAGGAAAAGGAAAAGAGGAAGAGGAGGAGGAGTAGAAGGAGGAAGAATGTAAAGGAATATGCAGAAAGACAAATAATAACAAACCTTGTACTCCTGACTAAGTGTTTATATAACTTTGCTTTACTAACTACTAGGGAGGACACAAGATAGTAAAGAAGGAGGAGGAGGAAAAGGAGGAGGAAGGAAGAAAGGAAGAATAAGAGGAAGAGAAAGAAGAAAAAAAGAGGAGGAGGAGGAGGATTACGAGAACCAGGAAGTAGGAAAAAAAGTACTAGGAGGAGGAGAGGGACCAAGAAGAAGAAAAAAAAAGATAAGGAGAAGGAAGAGGAGGAAGAGGAGGAGAAAATGCAGGAAGGCGGAAAAAAAAAAAAAAGTAAAATTACTATTATTTACCTGTTGTCTTGAGGAAGGTCGCTCGTCACTAACACTTCCCCGTAGTGGCGCCGCTGTTGCTTGGCTGGCGAGAGGCGAGAGACAGTTGGATGGGCTCGGGCTTCTTGGCATGGCATGCATTGAGGCGCCACGAAGAGCCATGACCAGGCAGGAAGACTTGAATGACCTGAATGAATGCTGAACGTGACCTCCCCCTGGGGAAATAAACGCTCTGGACCTTGAGTCAGTGATGCGCTCATGACTTTACTTACAATTGGCTTAACTTAGAGGACGAGAAGTGTTGTGGTGGGAAGGTAATGGCTGCCACTCCCTTCCTGCTTCCCTCATGCAGATATGAAGTATTATCTCGCCTCAAAATGTCAGGTGAGGTCATTTGTAGATCAGGAAGCTTGGCCTTTGTATCGGCGCTCCCTGATGTTGCTTCTTATCTTTTTATCCTGCTCTGTCCGACAAGTTCTTCCTCTGACTTTCCCTCTTCTTCCACATTTCATACACTATATCCTTCTTCTCTTATAACATTAGGTAGTAAAAAGTTAATTATCTCTCCGTCATACCTCACACCTCGAGGGAGAGAGAATATAATATATTAGATACGTAGTTTCCTTTATTGAACTGTAAACGTAGACATTAAAAATAGAAAAGATAGAGTGAGTCTCTATTGACGTGGTGAAAAGAAAGTGGTGCAGGGAAGTAGCAGCAGCAAGGTGGACGGGCGGGCAGCCTTACTTGGAGCGGGCCGCCATGAAAGGCAGAGGGTGCGGAGCTATTAGGGAAGGTGACGTCTGACATGAGAGGAGCTAATGAGCATGCATGATGAGAGACACCTGTGCTCTCGCCTGGTGCTCGTGTGGTGGTGGTGATGTTGGGGATGGTGGGGGATGGCAGTGGTAGTGGTGATGGCGGTGTTGTATTCAAGGTCACATCAAGTACATACTCCACCTACTCCACCTGCCACATAACTCAGCCAGCACCACTGTGACTCACGAAACACGTCTTCACTCGTCCTCGGAGCTTTCATTCTGTAAACGAAGCCTTGCCTTCCATTGGTCCATTACAGCGTGGCTCTGTTACTTAGTTACGTGTTCGACGATAATTCCAAACCACAGCCTTCAAACATGTCCTCGACCACTGCATGGTCGCTGTAGAAAGTACAACACACACACACACACACACACACACACACACACACACACACACACACACACACACACACACACACACACACACACACACACACACACACACACACACACACAGACACACACGTCAAGAATGTCTATCTTCATTGACCTTTTTTTTTCCAGCAGTTTTGTGGCAGAAGGGTTACTGATGGAAGCAGATACTCGACTGCGCAAAAAAGTCAGTCTCTCTCTCTCTCTCTCTCTCTCTCTCTCTCTCTCTCTCTCTCTCTCTCTCTCTCTCTCTCTCTCTCTCTCTCTCTCTCTCTCTCTCTCTCTCTGGCCTCATCTTCGCACAAGGGAGCCACGCCCTACGAAGTGACCCAGCCGCCACGTTGGCAAAGGCTGTAATTTCCCTGGTGTTGTATCTCTTCGTGGTGTTTCCTTGGCAGTGGTGGCGGTGGAAGCAGCGAGGCTTTCAACACTTGTGTGGCATAGTCAGCATTGGACGTAGTCTTGTTACAACAACTGTAGATACACACACTGGCGTTAATACTCGTACTGCTTTGTAAACTGTCTAATCCTTATATTTGATGTGTGTGGATTTGATAACAGGTCTTTAACAGTTTGATTGCTGAAGATACTAGGATATTTGATACTTAAGTTGACTAAGCTTAAGCAATGAGACGCAATAATCAAGTATTCAGTCGCTGTTTTGGATAGCAATTTTTTTTCACTTGTAGAGGATAGTGAAGTTGAAAAGCTAATCTAATTTTATTTTAAGTGGGTTTTCCTTGTCGTTCTTTCAAGTAACTGCGTGAATGATGACACAGTTATAGCTTCTCGTCAATTAAATTTGCTGCCATTCATATTGAGAAGAGCACTGAACAGTGACGTGTTGTAGACAGTTGAGTGAAGCGCTGCAGGCTTGCGACTTGACAACGCGTGGAGTCAATCCACCGCACCTGTGCTGAGAGAGAGAGAGAGAGAGAGAGAGAGAGAGAGAGAGAGAGAGAGAGAGAGAGAGAGAGAGAGAGAGAGAGAGAGAGAGAGGGGGGGAGAAATGGGGGGAGAGAGGAGTTCAAAAGTTTATATAGTGAAATACTCTTATGTATATCGCGCTACACATGGATGAATTAAGTAGGTAGATGGATGAAAAAAAAATATACCATGAGTTATTAAAGAAACCCTTCCAGTCTACCTACCTGCCTACGTACGGTACACACACACACACACACACACACACACACACACACACACACACACACACACACACACACACACACACACATACGTGATGAGTTTACAATCGTTCCTGTTATTGTTTGTTTTTTTCCTGTGTTTATTATTGCCTATATTTCGTAATATTAGCAGTAAATCTTCCACCACCATAAAGCGAGGCTCAGTTTGATTGGTCAGCAAATATCCGTGCACACTTTCTAGCAGCATATAAGCAACCAGCACTCAGATGTCAAGGCGCCGCCACTCCAGACAGAGAAAATATAAAGCAACAGAGAATCCTTGAGCATATATATAGAGTGAGACACACCTAACAACGCACACCAGGTCACTGTAAACGGAAACCAAAGACAACAGAAAAAAAAATTTATTACCATTAGTTTACCACACTTTTATTTATTTATTTATTTACCTTTGTATTGCGGTGGAAGAATGGCAAGCTAGTCCCCTTTTTAAAGACCCAAACATCCAAATATCTTCACTCTGATGAGCGTATTTTCTCGTATTTCTGCCCCTTTATTTACGTACATATACCTGTCTTCCTGTCCATCTCCATTTCGATCTGACTGTCTACCTTTCCATCAGTCTGTGCGTCAAGAATGCCGAATAGATATTGAAAAAGGAAAAGCATGGAAGATTTCACAATATCTGCTGAGAAGAGAGGGAGAAACAACACTGAATTACCGCCATCATCATTATCATCATCATCGCCGTCATGTAACTCTCTTCTTTTACTGAAGAGAGAGGGTGAAAAAAACATCATACCTCTGTCATCATTGTTGTCATCATTATCGTTGTCTCTTTTTTTCAAACTGTTTTAAAAGGGATTCTATTTTTTTTCCATCATGTACAGTTGTGTTCGCATGTAGAGACACTTGATTCATTACCTATTAGCATACAGGTGTGTCTCCCCCACCTCTCTCTCTCTCTCTCTCTCTCTCTCTCTCTCTCTCTCTCTCTCTCACTGTCAATTTATCACATTCAAGCCACATTTGCGGTGTACGGTGACTCACTGTTAACCAAGTCAGTTTCTCGTCTTTGAAAGTTAATAAAGAAGTAAATATGAAAAAACCAGTGACTTTAGATATCGTCATTCTACTTTTTTTTTTTAGTAGTCCTGTGAGGCCGTCCATGGTATAGTGAATGCAGCAAACATTGAAACACTACTCATTAACAAGTTTGTATATCTTTTCTTGTACTGGGGTAATTTCTCTCCGTAAGCCTTGAAATTATTATATGAAAACGTGATAAAAGTGTTTGAAATATGTGAGTCTTAAGATCAGGTGGGAGCACAGGTTTCGTGTACACCTGGCGAACGATAAAGAGTGTGTGGTGCAGGTTAGCTTACATGTTGCATGTTACTACTACTACTACTACTACTACTACTACTACTACTACTACTACTACTACTACTACTACTACTACTACTACTACTACTACCACTGTTACTACTATCGCAATAAATCATTACAGTGATTTATTGCGGTACCAATGTCTAATTACTGGTTATCTGATAATTATTCTTTTCGCGTCATCGATTCAGTTACAAAGCAGCGATAATCGATAATATTGATTTTTGGAGCATGGACATGTTGAAGTTTTAAGCATCCAATCTCGAATCTTAGTAATTTTGCTTAAAACAGAACTTTTCATTAGGGAAGAGACAAGATTAACTTTGAATCTGAATTATTTTCCATTTTTTTTCTAAGTTATATAAGGTAATGGTGAAAGTATGGATTTGGTTTAATTGTATTCTTTTTAAACACCAGTATCGTTACAGCTTGTATGAAGATTTAGGATTCATTGATTTATAGGCTTTGGGTTATCAGGGGATCGATTTGTCGCTAGTAACATTATTGCTTATCGCCGATTCGGTTATCGTCATCCATTTATCGGTCATCTTGATAATATCTTGTTATCGCACCCAGTTATGACTTTTGTTACTACTACTACTACTACTACTACTACTACTACTACTACTACTACTACTACACTTAAACCACTTTCATCACCACAAATACTCCTACTATTAACTCTAATACAGTATTACCATAACAATCTCTCTCTCTCTCTCTCTCTCTCTCTCTCTCCACAAATTTCACCTGCACTCAACAAAGCCACCTCGTTTCTATATTTCTCCTTGGCATTAGATACACGAATGCATTCTGTAAGCAATCACTGGAGAGAATGCAATGAAGACGAAAGAGAGACGGTAGTGGAAGGGGAGGGAGAGAGAGAACCTTTCCGGGTGACCTTTCTCTTCCTCCTTCAGCCTTGCTCGGACTCCAGCCAGCCAACCCTGACCTTGCCCGGGGATGGCTGCTGGGCGCCGAACAAACGAGTTTTCTATTCCCTTGAACGGACATCACATTATCTTCCTTCTTGCAGGTGTGTGTATGGCCCAGTGAGAGTTGCTGAGGCCTGACGTTCGTGAGCCACGTGCACTCACTCACTCACTCACACACACACACACACACACACACACACACACACATATGCATAGACGAACACAGGCACGTGATTTCACTCGTTTTGTATTGGTAAGTTAGGCAGGCAAACTCTCTCTCACACACACACACACACACACACACACACACACACACACACACACACACACACACACACACACACACACACACACACACACACACACACACGCTCAACAATGCTACTCTACTGAAATGATGTCGATTCACAGTTAAAAAAAAATAAAAACCAAGCAAGTTTCTCATATACGTGCAACTACCAATAATTTTCCTCTACATTCCCTCTTATGCATCATCTTCCTCATCATTCATCCCCGTCCATTCCTCATCCGAATCATTCCCTTCTACCATTACTTCTCCCTCCCTTCACTTCCTTTCTCCTCAGTCACTCCGTCAACATTCACCTGTCGGAAATAAAGTAAAAAGAAAAAGAAAAAGAGCAGCGTTAGACCTCCCAGATGTTGCCTTGTTATTTAAGTTTTATTGTCGCTAATTGACGCCGCCAAGGTGAGGGAAAGGTGAATCACTAAAGCATTAAAGGTTGATTGATATCTCGCTGGTGGTGGTGGTGGTGGTGGTGGTGGTGGTGGTGGTTTACTCCTATTAGTTTCCTCATTGCCAGAGAGAGAGAGAGAGAGAGAGAGAGAGAGAGAGGGGGAGAGAGAATTACCCCTCTAAACCACACAAAAAATATTATACTTTCATGATTTATTTCTTGATTTCTCTTTTTTCTCATCTTCCTTCTCTCCTTCCTTCCTTCCTTCCTTCCTTCCTTCCTTCCCTTTCATTTTTCCTTCTTTACTGCCCTCTATATTATTCATCTGTTCTTACTCTCGTTCCCTCCTCACAACACTCCCTCTTCCACCTTCCTTCCTTTTGTACCTCCTTTCGTCCTCTCCCTCCCTCCGTCCCTCCCTTCCTCCCTTTCCACCTCTTGTAAATCTCCCTTCCCTTCCATCACGACTGTATTGTTACTGTTTGTAGTCATTCATTTTCCTTCCTTATTTAAGAAGTCATGTGTTTGCAATTCATGGTCGGGTGCTTGTTTCACCTGATTCTTACCTTCAGCCTTCCTCACGTCCACTTTCCCTTCACTTGAATAGTTTCCCCTCCATTGCCTGGACACAACACGAGGCCTACGAGGTGAGGGATGACGTGGCCACCTTGCTCATTTCCTCGCGTGATGAGGGAAAAAATATATATAGACCCGTATTCTGAAACGCTTTTCCTTACTTTTTTTTTATTTAGTTTTCGTATACATTTATTTCGTTCTATTTTTTTTTTTTTCGCCCTTTGGTAATTTCGTTGGAAGACCTGTATGCTGAAACGCTTTTCCTTACTTTTTTTTTTAAATATTTTGTTTGGTAATTCATTTATTTCGTTCGTTCTATTTTTTTTTCTTTTTCTTTTTGTTCACCCATTTGTAATTACTTTGAATGAGAGAATGCAGGAAGAGGTAGCTAATTATTCGGAAACTCTATGTATTTTGCTCTCTCACCACGGCTATTCAAAAACAAAAAGAAACGTGCACAGTTAGCCAGGTTTTCAAGTACATGTGTTTCTCCTGTTAATAATGTACAGAAACCTTTATCAGTCTACCACCAGGAAATGTAAAAAAAAAAAAAACTTATTCCTTTGAGTACCATGATGCGTTTCCATATTCATTTTGCTTACTATTGGTGACTTCATACAGTTTTAGAATCATTTAGATGGATTGAAATAGGGGAGACTGTGACCATTAATCTTCTGATCCACATAGACTCTTACTGATGTCAATAAAATGGTCTAATCGCACACAAACTCAAGGTAGAAATATGTCCCAGTATTGAAGGGGTTAAAAACACGTTCAGTTCGGATCGGATGATATTCTATGCAATAACCTCCCTGCATGATGTTGTTCTCTCACTTTGGCTGTTACTGGTCTATCTATCTCTCTCTCTCTCTCTCTCTCTCTCTCTCCTCTTTTCTCCTTTCACACTATCAATATCTCTCCATTTCCTTCTTTTCTCTCACTATCAACTTTCATCTATATATTTCTATTTATTTCTTTCACTATCAACTTGTTTCCTATTTTTCCTTCAACTATACAGAAGGTTTCAAAAGTTATAGGGATCGCGTTGCAACATAAAAAAAAAAGTGGTGAGTGTTGTGGTGAGTGGTAATGATTGATGAGTGAATGATAAGTGTATGGCAGTAATTGGTGAGTGAGTGGTGAGTGTATGGTAATGAATGGTGAGTGTAGTGTATAGGAATGATTGGTGAGTGAGTGTATGGGGTGAGTGGTGAGTGTTTTGGTGGTGAGTGGTGAGTGGGGTGTGGCGAGGGAGCGTTTCAGAATATGGGCCTTGATCTCGTCTCTCCTCGTCTGCTTGGAATCGCTTGGGAAACTTGGGAGTGATTTTCTTTTATTCTTTTTTTTTCTGTTTAAAGTTGAATGAGATCTGGTGTCGCTACCTCTGCCAGTGATTTCGAAATATACAGTGAGAGAGAGAGAGAGAGAGAGAGAGAGAGAGAGAGAGAGAGAGAGAGAGAGAGAGAGAGAAATTTGTGTACGTTTTGTCAATGGTTTTCGATTTTTACACCTCTCTCACTATTTATCATTCACTAAGACGTACATACAGTTTAGTTAAGCATTGTTTTTTTTTTGTGTGTATTTTTTTTCTTTTTAGTATTGTTTACTTTTCTTTTAGTGTTTTGTTTGTTGGCTGATTTGTTTGTTTGTTTATTTGTTTGTTTCATTCGTTTGTTTATTCAACTTACTCACTTACGTATCTTCATATCAGCTTTCTATTTTGTTGTCGTCCTGTCATCCGCACCCACCCACACACATGCACACACCCATACCTACACCCCACACTCACACACCCACACTCACACACACACACACACACACACACACACACACACACACACACACACACACACACACACCTGTGTTCCATCCTTCTGTTACACCTGCAATTTGACTAAGAGATAGAAAGATATATATATATATATATATATATATATATATATATATATATATATATATATATATATATATATATATATATATATAGAGAGAGAGAGAGAGAGAGAGAGAGAGAGAGAGAGAGAGAGAGAGAGAGAGAGAGATCGCATGACTACGTAAGTTAGCTAAAAGTTGCCTTCAAGATGCGAATCTATCTTGCCGTTATGAAACTGCCTGTGCTAACCTGGTCGTAGATTGTGCCAACGTCACCGTCAGGAGGAGCTGAGGTGTGCTTGCATTCAAGGTGTACGGTATTTTTTTTTATTATATATTTTTTCCTTTAATTTTTTCACCACCGTTAATTTCCATGGACATAAAATCCCTTGAAATGCTGTTGTCCTTGTATCAAAGGAAAAATATAAATAAGGAGGAAGAGACTGAACAAAACAAGAGGAGGAAGAAGAGGAGGAATAAGAAGAGGAGAGGTATAACAAGCAAAACATTATTTTCAGCCCTGCTAATGTACACATATTACTGAAAGCTAAAATCTACACATATTTTAGAACATGAGGGTTACCTAACTAATTTTCACGTATCTTTGCTGTGGGTGATGTTGCGTTACTGATATCATATGGTTTGCGTTGTTTAATTTTACCCTTGATGATAGTTGAGATTTTAATTAACTATGTATATTTTTTCATACTGTCTTATGAATTGTTTTCATGAGAGAGAGAGAGAGAGAGAGAGAGAGAGAGAGAGAGAGAGAGAGAGAGAGAGAGAGAGAGAGAGAGAGACTTTATTGTTGTGAGAAATATACAACAAAAGAGGAGGTCGGGTCATGCCAGTCTCCTCCTAAACATGGGGCAAACACGTTCATTGGGCAGGTCTTATGTCTCAGCGAGGAAACAGGACTGCAGTGTTTGTCAGGGCGGAAGGTGGCTGCGACAGTACTGAGCCACCTGCCACCTGCTTAGTTAGTGAAGTCAGTCAGCTGTCGTGTTATCGCATCCATGGTATGAGTGTCAGGTCAGACCAAGGAGCAGCAGGGCGAGGGGCACTGTAGCTACCCCATCCTGTGGAGGAGCTTCGTAATCCACTGCGATGACTAACACAACAATGGCCGTCTGCTCGTCCTCCACGGCAGTGTCCACAACATTGTAGTCTGTCTCTAGATCCGCTTCCTCAGAAGGAGACACAGACTAGAGAGTGGAGAGGTCCAGACTGACAAGTGCTGGACGGGAGCTGGTGGGGACGGAGGCCAGATGGACAGGGCAGGCACTGGCTAGGGCCGAGGGCTTGCTGGCACTCGGGTCAGGCTGGGACTCGGTGACAGTAATGTGATATAGTGTGAGAAAAGAAGAAAAAAAAAAAACACTGCAAGAGATATGATTAAGTTGATGATGACAATGGTAACGATTGATAGCGATAATGAAGAAGACCATGAATAAATACAAACACAGAAGAAAAAAACTAGAACTAAGACAGAAAACAGAAAATAGTTAGAAAAGAAAAAAAGTCAATATGAATAAAAGACCAAACACTGGAAAGAGAGCCGTTACAAAGACGCTCCATAACCGTCGGTGTGCTGCTGCTGACGATGACTCTGATGCTGTAAACACTAACTAAACATGGCGTTGGTTCGGCTGTGCGTGGCCCGCCAGTCCTTCCTCGGCAGGTCTTTTTTTAGACATGCAGAGGCCCCTGGGTATGTACAACGCCCATGGATAGTCCTGGAGGGCCCTGGAGTGAATGTCAAGTAAAAGAATATTAGTCAAGTGGTAGATAAGTTCATTGGGAGTTTTTTGCTACAAGATTTGAATTATTTTTTACCATTATTTTTTTCTCATGGCGTGGGTGTTACATTGTCATAGCGTGTGGTGCGTCTGGCATTGTGTTTGCGTGGTGGCAGGGGTGGGACGGCACATGCTTGGGGAAAGCTTCAGTATTAAGGCTTTGGTGTTGTGTGGGTGAATGGGGAAGGGCGTATGGTGTTGTGTGTCTAGATTAGTGAGTTTGCAAGTGTGTGTATTTTAATGTATTAAGACACATGGTAATTGCAGGGTATATGTGGCTGGCCATTAGTTGAGTTTGGTGTTCCTTTAAGCCCTTCAATACTATAATGTGTTTCCATATTTACTCTGGTTATTATTTGGTGATTTTGTACAGCTTCAGAAACTCATGTGGGGGATTAAAATAGGGAAAATTGTGGCCATTAATTTTCTGACCTCCATGGATCCTTCCCAATGTTAGCAAAATCATCTAATCACACCCCAAAACTCAAGGTAGAAATGCATCCCAGTACTGAAGAGGTTAAAGGAAATCTTGTAAATGTAGATAAAAAGTTTAGAAAGTTGTCATATTAACTTGCTGGTCTAAAACTCTTGGAAGGCTGATGGAACTGACAGCGTCCCTCCATTTGTTCCCTCTGCCTTCGACATAAAGCTTTTTATAGGGCCTGGCACAAAGCTTTCATTTCCAGACTACCTTCTTATGTCTTCTATCTCTCTGTAACTTCATCTCAAGTGTCTTTCCTGACCTGTGCTATTTCTGCTGTGGTGGACGGTCACTTCATGCACAAGATGCAGACATCAGGGCACAGTTTGGGCATATGGCACAGTAAGAAGTGTTAGAGATAATCAAGATAAAGATAAGTTTCCACAGTACACCTCTGCTCATGTCTCTTTTTTCCTTCTGTGCTGTGTTTGCCTTCTCTCTCCTTAGATCTGAGTCAGCTGACCTACACAACTCTGTCTGGGTTCCCTCGGCCACAGTCACAGTTTTACAGCCTCCTCCCCAGTGGATCTGTTCTGTGTGGACCTTTCCACTTCTCCACATGAAAAGAGGACCACCGTGGTACAGTGGAACAATGCGTACTTTGGAGTCCGAGAGGTCTCCAAGCGCACGGGTTCAAATCCTGTCCACGGTCTGAGTGTAGGTTGGATTTCCTCACTTGGAACAACGGTTTCCTAGCGGGTGGGCTTTGAGATAGGAGGTTCCCCAAAAAGTATCCCCTTTAGGCCATAAATTTCCGTGGAAAGCCCACATGGTATCAATAAAGAAACCTTTAACAGAACAGCTTTGTTGGTTTGGGGTTTTCTACTTTTCTCTGTTCCTTCTTTCTTCACATTTTTCTACAAGCCCTTATTTACCTGACTTCTTTTCTTGTTCCTTATATCTTCTTTTACATTGAAAGGTCCTGGAAGGAAGCAGGTTGCTGTAGATCACCATTGTATGATGCATTAATTCAAAGCTTTTCTCTCTACAGAGTGTTGTCAGTGGCATACAAGCAGAGTGTGGCACAGCAGCTGGGCCTGCCAGAGCCTCCCAAGCGCCCCCTCGCACCTCACGTCCGCTTCATTAAGGACCGGATAGAGGACATTACGAAACAGTATCCAAAGCTGTCAAGTCAAGGTATTACTTTATTATGTTTTTTTATACTATATAAATGAAATATTGATAAATAATATATAGTATTTTTGGTTTGATGCATAATACAGAGACTAAGGAGCTTACAATTAGGCTCTGCATCCACCTTGTTTTTTGTCCAGTTCCTAATCTCAAAGTATTCCCTCAAGGAATTGGCAATGCCAGAAGCTGTTTAGTTGTGTCCTTGTATTATTTCTTTGTTTATTTTATCCTTTTTGTCCTCCTTTCCTCCTTTGCAGTAAATACAAATAGGTACTGTACATGTAGTTATCTTTTCCAAACGACAGGGAAGGAGTACCACAAAGATGAGCTATATGAATTTCTACAAGAACATGCTAATCTTCAAGAAGCTCCTCTGAAGACAAATGTGTGGTAGTCATTTAAGGGATATTTTTTTTTCTTTTTCAGTTACCTGAAATTTCTACTTAGTGATTATGATTTGATTAAGATTATACAGTAAATCTGTTAAAATTGAAAGGTAATGGTAAGAAGGCTGCCTCGTCAAAGTGGGAGTCATCTGTACATTAGAGCAAAGTATGCAGAATGAATAGCTGTGCCTTTATATTTTCAGAGGTATTTACCAAAACCCTGGACAACTGGAAATCTCTCAATTCTTTAGAGAAAAGTAAATGGACTTCTGAATTTAATAGAGAAAAGGAACTTTATAATGCACTGTAAGTTGAAATGTTCTATTATCTTGGAATTTTTTTGTATAAGTATGAACACTGGTGAAGAGTTTAGTAGAAAGGAACATGGTGGGAAGTTGTTGTCAGAGCACGGAGAGCCATAAGTGATAAAGAATGATGAACAATGTAATCTCAACTGCTGTGGCACCAGAGGAATTAAGGCTTTTAAAAGATAACAGGTAGCTAGCTAGTAATGTTTTGTTAATCAAGCATTTGGTAAAAAGGAATAAAAGATACTTGAGAATAAATGGAAAACTATTTTCAAATGATCTATGCAGTAAAATGTATTTTGTGTTATTGCATGAAATTACCATTTACAATAGTATCCACTATTTATTATGGGGTCCAAGACAGAGGCCATTCAAGCTGTTGTCAGTGTTCCTGATGCCTAAAGCCAGCAGCTTCAGTACAAGTTTGCGGGAATATTTTTGTTCGTGAAATTTCAGTTTCTGAGTGTTTGTTTTGATGGAATATCCTAGAATCATAAAGTGTTGGTCTGTTTGTTTGTTTTTATGAGGGTAAAGTTAATTTTTTTGGTGTTGATATTTCAATTGACAATAAACTCAACAAATATCTTTATAATAGTTCTTTTGTTTATAATATATTTTTTTTCATGGTTACTGAATTGTGTTTATGTACTTTTAGATATAAAGCTTATGTTGAGAAGCTGAGCCCGTCTCAGCTGGAGAGCATAAAGGCGCTGAAAAGGAAGCGTTCCGAGGACAAGGCAAAACGAATGTCAAGACGAGAGAAGAAGAGAGAGAGTGAGGATCTGGGTAAGCCCAAGTACCCAGGTAATGCTTTCTTCCTCTACATATCCACACTGGAGCGGGGAGACTCAACTGGAAAGGTGTGTTATAGATTTCATCTGAGATTGGTTGCTGTTAATGTTTTTTACCAGGTGACTCACCACTTCTTTTTTCCTTTATTATTATTATGTAAGAGGGAGAACTACCAGGGACAGAAAATTGATAATAGAAAAAAAAAGAAAAAGAAAAAAAGGCCCACTGGAATTGTAGTCTCCTTAAGAGATTCAAAAGAATTAGTAAAAATTTAGGGACAAATGTCTCTCTTAAAAGAAGTTGAGTTGTAGGAAGATGAAAATACAGAAACAGGCAGGGAGTTCCAGAGTTTACCAGTGAAAGGTATGAATGATTGAGAATACTGGTTAACTCTTGTATTAGAGAGTTGGACAGAATAGGGATGAGAGGAAGAAGAGAGCCTTGTGCAGCGAGGCTGCAGGAGGAGGGGAGGCATGCAGTTAGCATGAAAATAGCGATAAAAGATAGAAAGGGATGCAACATTTCTGCTGTGAGAAAGAGGCTGAAAACAGTCAGTCAAAGGAGGGAAGTTGATGAGATGAAAAGCTTTTGATTCTACCCTATCTAATAAAGCTGTATGAGGAACCCCTCCCCTCCCCCAACATGCGAAGAGTACTCCATATAAGGACGGATAAGGCCCTTGTACAGAGTTAGCAGTTGGAGGGGCGAGAAAAACTGGCGGAGACGCTGCAGAATGCCTAACTTCATAAAAACTATTTTAGTAAGAGATGAGATGTGAAATTTCCAGTTAAGATTATGAGTAAAGGACAGACTGAGAATATTTAGTGAGGAAGAGGGAGACAGTTGAGTGTCATTGAAGAAGAGGGGATAGTTGTCTGGAATGTTGTGTCAAGTTCATAGATGGAGGAATTGAGTTTTTGAGGCATTGAAAACTACCAAGTTTTTTCTGCCCCAATCAGAAATCTTAGAGAGAGATCAGTAGTCAGGTGTTTTGTGGCTTCTCTGCATGATCTGTTGAGTTGAAGTCCATTATTTCACATTGACACATTGCATGCAATGCTCTTGTTCATTATTACATTGGATGCTGTTTTCACACAGGAGTTTGTGAAAGCTGCAGCTGAAAAGTGGCACTCACTGCCAGAAAGAACACAGCAGATATACCGAGAAAAGGCTAAGAAGATGCTGGAGGAATACAATGAGGAGCTGTGTCAGTGGGAGGCGAAGTGAGTTGCACGCACACTTTCTGATTTTAGCAAACATAATGATAAGTAACTCCTAAAATTTATGTTTTATGTAGCTATCTCATAAAATCTTGTGGTATATTGTCTATCACAGATCTGATGGGTAGTTTTATTGAATTCTTTGTAGTTTTGTATTTAATTTCTGCTATACTCAGTTGGATTCTGTTATTCCTAATTTTTACCAAGTAATATTTCATTTGTTTAGGGACCAACTTGTTACATAAAAAGGAAAGAAAACATACCAGTCTGGTCTTCATTATCACACATGGGAGGTTGTGCCTACACTCAGTGTGATGTGCATTAGAGTTAAGGAAAGCCTTGGCAGAAAAGGGCTGTTTCTGAATTAGCATTGTACATTACTTGCAAGCTGACTGTTCTATAACTAGATAAGATTCTGTGATGATTATGACAGTGTAATTAATTGCAGATTTGGTCAGGCAGAATAGGAAGAAAATCAATAAAATCCTTGTGCTTTGTTTTGCAGTGTTCGATCATGAGTTTGAACCGTTTGTTGCATTTTGGGTCTCGATTCAGCACATCTAGTTTCAATATTTCATTTTTTTATACTTTTATTTATGTCTTGTTTCCAGAATGGTGCAGAAAGGCAGGGTAGACCTTGTGCGGACAAACCAACTCGGAGGAGAGCTTCGGGAAGGGATCCGAGGACGTAAGAAGCAGAATTAGGGACTCGCCTCAGGTGGTGGTGAGAGGGAGGCTGACCCATCCAGGCTGTCGATGGAGAGGGAGGGGCATGGTGTGTCAGTAGAACTGGGCCAGGCAAACTCTACTAAAGTTCAGGGAAAAAGAAAGAAAACTAAAGATCTGTCATCATCGTCCTCTTCTCTCCACCTGGCACCCATTTTAGGTCAGAAGAGAAGGCCAAAAAGACAAAAAAAGAATGATAAAAGACAGACTGGTAAAGCTACAACTCAAGTAGATGAAGATGGATCTGGTGTTGATAGATATTTATTGCCTAGTAGAAGAAAAGTAAGGAACAAACGTGAAGTAACAAATAATTTGTCATTTCACGTAGTTCCCACACTATCACCTGATGTAATTTCACTGAGTAGTCTTTATAGAGATATTTTTCAGCTCAAAGAGATTAGATACCTTAATTTGTCTTGCTGGATAAGATCAATGCATGATTATAAAGGATTTTGTACACTATTAACGGAATTGGAAGTTGAAAAGCTTGCATCAGTGTATCATAAAAGACAGTTGGTCAGTTCACTTGTAAAAATTTCACAAAGTACATTGAAAGAAAGTAATAGCAGTGCGAAAGGTGAATATAATTTATTGGACAAAGAAAATGAAAATGCAAGCCTATTGGACACCAGTGTACTTGGTGGCCAGCTGTCTGTCATTGCGGATGTTCATCGTGACGACTCACTGGACCCCGGTGTGTCAAGACAGTGTTCAGAGTCTGTCTCCACCTTGACTCACCTTCCACAGGACTCCTTCCTTAATAATGAAGGTAAATACTGGAGTTCTCAGTATGTTGAGAATAGTAGTGCCAATTATCCTTGCTATGTAGAAGGGGATCATGCCATCAATACTGAGCTAAAGTTTTGCCCGCACAGTAATGAGGAGGAACGCCAGGTTGTCTTCAGATCAGTCACTGTGGATGAACTGGATGAAGGATGTAGCAGTCCAGAGGCAGCTTGCTCTCATGAACATTTGTATTCTTTGTTAAGACTTCCTTCTATTTTTGAGTCTCAATTCCCTCCTGATGCAAATCTTTGGTGGCAAGACATAGGAATCTTACATGTATATAATATTGCCATAACAGGCATTCTTTTCTACCTTGTGATAACATGATTGTATGTCTTTGAATATAAAAAAATCCATAAAGAAGCATTTTTTTATAGTGCACTTCTCTTTTAAATAAGGACACTGACAGAATTACTATGTTTTCCTTTATACCATTTGATATAGCAGTCCAGTGATTTAGTGACTCATACTTGGCTCAGAACTTAGAAGTCTCCAACTTGAAACTTTGAATAGACACACTAGCCTCTATTCACCCAGCCATGAAGTGTGTACGCTAGGGAACTGTAACCTTGCTTCCACGTAGTAGCAAAAAGATAGGAAACCTATACTTCTGTGAATGCAAATATAGTGTGTGTGTGTGTGTGTGTCCTGCTAATGTTACAAATGGTCTGTGTCATACATATTTTTATATAGATTTCAGGGATAATACAAGAACAAACTGAGAACTCACATTTATGTTGTTGCTCGCAGGTCTGGCTTTGAAGACCAGGTAGGTATTGGGTCATGAACGTATGAAAGAAAAGCAGACTTCTAGTTTTGTGAATTAAGTAAAAATAATGTTTTCTACTGAATAAAACTGTGTACATATATATTAATTATGGAATCAATTATTTTTAGCTGGATGATTGTGTCATGTGCCTCTGTGAGCTTAGCCATCAGCTAGCTTTGAGCTCAGCAGTGACCTGCATGGTGGAGTCCCATGTGTTGACTATTGGACAGCAACAGCCAGCCTTCAGAAAGTGTCAAACTGTTGTGGTGCTGTTCTGTTCTCTCCAGCTACTGGGAGTTATGAAAGGTGCGGTAATAAATCTGTCACTTCCATATCCTAAGTGAGAGAAGACTGGCACATTTACCTCGTGATGAAGCAAGTAGGCTGGTGCAGAGATAAATGTTGCTGTATGCTTGATAAAGGGATCGTGTTGAAAGGTATTGATCCTCACGGGTGAACTCCATTGCATTGGTGCTTTGCTGACTGATGCTTGACAATAGATTTTCTCAAAATGAGTTTGTAGTAATGTTTGTTTTTGTGCAACAAAAAATTGAGAAATCTGCAAGTCTATAAGTATTCCTATTCTTATTCTTAAGACACATACTGGATTGATTACTTGTGAAATAATATTCAGTAATTACCTTTCCCATCACAATATGGCGATGAGTTTTAACTTTATTGATTGCTCAATGAATCTGATCCTTTTGCCTCAAAATTTCATATAAAAAATTGTGTGTATTCTGTTTTGTTCTTTAAGATATTGGTGGTATATTCTTGAACATTCATCTGAATAAATTACAAATATTTGGTACATATTCTCTTTTCATTGAGTTTTAACTGGAGTAGTTAAAATTTTCATTAATTCAGGCCTGAAGTCCTCCCCATGAGTCACTTATTTCATTTCCTCTTTTGGTCTGAAAAGTCATCAAGGCAATTGCTCATATAACATGCTGAAGCATGTTTCAAACATGTTATTGGCTATTGGTTTTTCAACTTTATATTTGATATCTAAGTAACTCAGTGACTTGTTTGTCATCACTAAATAACTATTCTTAGATATTTACCTTCTCTCATGACAAGTAGGGAGGTGGAAACAGATCACTGCATTGCACTAGGTCTGCTGCAGTGCTCAAGGTATGGAGTTATTTGCCATCTTTTAGGACACTACTGAAAAAGAAATCATATTAAAACTTTCCCCTAATATGATTCGTGTTTACAAAAAACAAAACAAAACGATAATATCGCTAAAATTAGCTGAAATAATTATCAACGTATTACCTTCATTTCATTCTTGCAGTATTAAAAAAAGAAATGTTAAGAAGTCTTTGTTCAACACTTATCAAAATGTAACCATTGAATTATGAAGCAGATCAGTCGATAAAATTAAATTATATTAATGTTGTCTTGGTATTTAAGAGAAGTATGTCAATGCAAAAAGATCTTGGAATTAATAAAAGCACAGTGAAGCAAACATATATATTGTGTTTCTAAAGTATGTACAATTCTTGACAAACCAGAGAGAGAGAGAGAGAGAGAGAGAGAGAGAGGCAACAGTGATAACAATGTTGCCTTTCAAATCATTAACAATACTAATGTTAAAATCTGAATTATTTTTAAACTTCACCATGAATATGACTTTCTTTCCTTTACTACAACAATTTGTTTTTGTTTACTCCTAAAAGGCTTTTTACTGGTACTGGAATTTGAAGACTGAGCTAAATGTCTTATCATAGCATCCTCTAATAGTAATTCTTCCTCCTTTACTGTCTTTTTTGTTGATGTTTGTGACTTTTCTTCCTTTTCTGTCTCTTTCATTGATGTGTGTAACTCTTCCTCCTTCACTGTCTCTTTCATTGATGTGCGAGACTTTTCTTCCTTTATTGTCTCTTTCACTGATTGTAACTCATCCTCCTTTGTCGGCTTTTTCATCAATGTGTGTAACTTTTCTTCCTTTTCTGTTTCTTTCACCAGTGTATTTTTTCCCTCCTTTACTGTATCTTTTATCACTGTCTCTGTTTCATCTTTTATTGTTTCCTTAATATTTGATTTTTCTTTCATTACCAGAGACACATTTTCTTCAGTTGTCACCAAGGATTCCTGAGGCTGATCCAACGTGGCTGCCCAACTTCTTTCAATAGCTAAGTTTTTGCCATCTGTCAGCTGACGGTGTCTCTGAACCACATCCCCATGGCCAGTCTGCTGCATCCTGAGTGTGAAGGCTTTATTAGCTCAAAACACTGCTGGTGGTACGTACCTGCTTGGTTAACACTAATGCATCCCTAATCTCAAACAAATACTATTCATGTAGCAGGGAACAGATACAGGACATAGTGGAGTTATGGCTGTGTAAGCGGGCGAGTGATAGGCCAATAAAGAGAGTCTCATGTGTAGAAGGAAGTCAAGAATCCCATCCCCTTGTGTGTGTTAGCTTTCTATTTATATAAAACTGATAATTTTGTAGGTAGGCCATTAATAAAGATTTGTTTGTCTTAAACACACTTCACAACTCGGCATCTTGTATCTCTTCTCTACTCTTTGCTTCAGCAAACTACAGAAGTATTGGCTGTTTCCATCATTAATGCCTATCAGTGTATCAGTAAAAGGCATAAACTACTGATTAACTTAGGAATAAAGAAATATACTGACCATCTTTCCCATTTAGAAACTTCATCTTTATATTTCTTTTCCAGCTCTTTTGCTTGAAGCTGAAAAATTCTCTTGTCTTGTTGAGACAGTTTATTCCACTTACAAGCTGCTTCATATATGTATTTCTGGAATGGAGGTTAGGAACATTCATTCATTACTTATACCTGTAACAGGAGCAATTTTTTACCTACACCTTGCCTACTAAACTAAACTCTTCCCTACAAGTGTGCTAAATGATTTGTTTAGGACCAAATGATTCCTGGATTACAAAGAGAACCTGCTCTTCACCTTTAGTGCTGCTACCACTGGAATGACTTTCCAATGTTGTAAGAAGACTCCACAGTTAAACTGTATTGAAAATTTACCACCAAACACACACACACACACACACAAAAAAAAAAGAAAACTTCTAAACTAATGAAAAAGTATTAAGAGGGTACACAGTGTTACCTTCAAGCCCTTCCCCTCTCTAGGTTGTGTCTCCAGGAATAGTGTGAAGGCATTTCCTGGACACATCGGCTTCTCATTCTTAAACTTCCTCTGACTTCTGGAAAACGAAAGGCATTTCAGATTTATGAAAATAATGCTGTTATGATTAAAAAATCATTAGTTTTGTACTAATAAACTAACAAAACACTGCATATCTCCAAGTTGATGGGTTCATCCAGGTGTTAAAACAGTTATCACTTTGCCTTATTATGGTCCCATAGAATCACTAAGTAATGTCTTTCTCTCTCCTTTAAATGGCTAAGAAAATGTGATTCTTATGAGCCGTGGAATGGTCCAGTGACGCTGCAAATGCGTGGCAGGTGGCAGGTCTTCTTCAGGTGAGGCCTGTCAGGCACACATGATGACGGAATAGATGTTCCTAGTATTTTTTTTTTTTGTAAGTTCTGAGGGAAGGTTCGAACCTGTGCACTTTCACATCCTTCACACTAAACCCAAAATGCACATCACTTAACTCCCCGGTGCTTACTCGGTGGTAGTGCTGGTTGACCGCACCGTGACCGCAGCTCGCAGGCACCTGTGGCTAACGACAGTCTCCTTAGGGCCATGGCTCCACAGATATTGAGTTACCATGTCTTACAACATGGGAACTTCACCGAGGTCACGATTACATGCACCTCCATCCTTCACACTCAGCCCTGGCTTCACCTCATGGTTTGTTTATGCTGCTGCTGATGATGATGGAACACGATCTTGATCTCGGCGAAACAGTTGATCTCTTTATTACCTTAGAGTCACACAATTGTATCACCAACTCTTGTTAAGAGGCACGAAAACGGAATAAAGAAAACAGACACCGTATTTGACACCATTAACCACTACATCTAGCACACCATATTTTCTTCTAGAATTCTTTAGAAGCCTCTATCATCCTTACATTTGTCTCTACAGTCTAGTCTATATACAGTCCCAGCAGCAACTCCACCCCATTTCCCTCCTTTCTTCCTCCTTTCCTCTTTCCTTGATGGAAGCTCCTACAGGGCCTTAGCTTTGGCTCACTTCCACACAGCCAAGTGAATCCTGGTCCGAACCTCTACTTTGCAAAGGCTCCACGAGTTTTGGGAGTAACTTACTGGCATTCTCGGATTGTTTACAGACACTTACTGATAATCTGATGAGAAAGAAACATTTTTCAGTGTATCTTATCTTTTAGAAATAATTGCTATGAGAGCCCAACGCGTTTGAAGAATTACTATTCGACGCATCATTTGCTGCTTCATACCAGCATACGAATGATTTCCACGTTCATCACTCCAACATCCACCGAGTCACGTCCTTGTGAAGAAAGTGAGCACGCTGGTGGTCAATGAGTGACTCAGTGTTCCTTGGTGATCTACAGCCGTTTTAAAGGAAAGAAAAAACGTGTTTGTGTGTGTGAGTGACGGAGGGGAGCAAGGATCGTATGTGGCGGCAATCGTTGGTCCTTCACTATAGGCAGCAGTGGAGCGAGTGAGGCCAGAGTGATGTCGGTGCCTGACACTGCCACGTAAGTGTTCGCCGCCATTATGAGTAGTTTGCAGTTTTAGACAATGAATGATTTGCTGGTACACCTTGTAGCTGATAATTTGTGTCTTTCTCCTGTGACCTGTTGAACGAGAAAAGATATTATTATCTTAGATGGCGGAATGCTTAGCTGTTACGTGCGTGCGTGGCTTCCTCCGCTACCGTGGCGGCGTAGCCATACCAGGAAGATGGTAGCGAGCAGCTCTTGCTGATTGTCCACCGTAGTGTAAACCTACGCCACTCCTCGCCACTCCTGTTATCAGTGCCAATAATAGATAACTGTTGGTGTGTTCCACGTTCATCTAGGGACCGGATTATTGCTTGAAGGATGTGGGTTCGCTCTTATTTCATGTTGTGTAGATTCTCGTGGAAGGATAGCTCGCCGCTTTGATCTAGAGCAGCCCCATATGACGGCAATGCTGTGGCACCACAACGCAAACTATTTGCAGTCAAGATCAAATTTGCCTCCTTCCAAGGGCTAAGAAAACCAGAACCCACGCAAACAAGTGTCCAGAGCGTTGTGCCAGGAATACCTTTGCGTTATATTTAGACAGGTAAAGGCGTGACCCTGCCTTGGGGACGGGAGTAATGGCGTTGTGCACAGAAAAACTGCCTCTTTATTCTTCCCGCGGGAATTGTCAGGTGGGAGGATGGTGTTGTTAGCTCCCGGGCGAAGTGCGCGTAATTTTCCCTCACTTGTTTGTTCTCTAACACAATTTGGGGCGTGCGTATCGGATTATGGTGTGATAGTGTGTAGTGACGTGTGGAGGCCCGAACGTCTGCCTGCAATCCTGAGCAAGCCAGAGTAGGGCTGTGAACTATAGCAGGCACGGTGATGTGGTCGTTGCCGTGAATATACACATTTCATGACAGCATCTAGACCAGTGGTTCCCAAACTTTTTTCTGTCATTTCCCCCTGCAGCCAGTTCAACCATCCAGATTTCCCCCTTCATGTGTGAGAGAAAGAACAGTTAAAACACACTGAGACTATTTACTAATTTATTTTTCAAATGTACAAATATACTGATAAACTTATAGTTACAGAGTAAAGTGGATAGAGAGCAGTTAGTAACAACTAAGCATAGCCATGGAGAGCGGTTAGTAACAAATAAAAGGACTTTTAATTTGACTTTGATATTATTTTAGTTAGTAGGTAGTGTAATTATTTCCCCCCTGGTAGCTTCAAATTTCCTCTCAGGGGAAATTTCCCCCAATTTGGGAACCACTGATCTAGACCGTTCCACTTTGTTTCATGATTGACTGTATCTGAAACAGCAATGTGGCTGATGGATTATGTTAACTGGTTGATATATATAAGTGGCTGAGGGAAGGTTGCAAGGTGGAAGGAAGCGGTCACGTGATGTCTCTGGTCATTATGCCCTGCCTTTATGCCTGCGCCTCTTGTATAGTGCAAGGGAGCTTAGTTATAAAGGACGCTGGAATGTTTACCCATCTGTAGATACACATGAAGCTCACTTGATGAGGAGTGTACTAGATATTAAGTAATTATTTGTCATGATTTCTTTTCAAAGTTTATAACAGCAGATGAACGAGATGTGGCACGAATGCGTATGTTTACTCCATTACAACTTCCTTAAATTCACCACTCTGTCACCTCCGTTTGTGTCTCTCCCGCCACGCCTCTCTCGCTCTCTCTGTACCTGCGCCTGTCTAACTCGCGATGTATAGCGGAGATAGGGCCTCGTTGCGTCACTAATATTACATGTAGCGGGTCATCCAAGCCTCACATTAGTATCCTGACCACTGAAGCTTGACGAGTAATTAACCCCTCAATTTAGTACTAGCACATGCAACAGCAGTATAATATTTTAGCTTCAGAGATTAAGTAATGAAGCGTCCGTGATGGTGTGTGACGGAAAGCAGATAGATGATCATGGGGAATACTACTACTACTGCTGATCTACTACTACTACTACTACTACTACTACTACTACTACTACTACTACTACTACTACTACTACTACTACTACTACTACTACTACTATCGCGAATACTTTTTTCAAAATTTTCCACGTTATTGTCAAGTAGAGAGAAAAAAGATGGTATGTAGCGGCCATAGGGTAAGCCAGTGGTGCCAGTCCAGTTTGAGAGGTTATTAATATGAAATTACTATATGCTGGAATCGGATATTTATAGTGGATGAAATGACAGCTGTGTATTATGCCACCAGACCATTCCAGCGCAACACTACCACCGTAACGCACCGTGGAGTTCTGTTGGAGCGAGACGGGAGATATTAGTGGAGTGTAACTAGATCTTATATGTTATTTCAGTGGTCATCTCCAAGGGACACTTTGTGATAAGCCCATTTTTTGACTCCCTTGTGGCCCCATGCACCTCCACTATTTTCAAAAGGTTGTAGTTGAAGTTACGTGGGTTTTAAGAATGTTTTTATGATTCAAGTGACACTAATTCCCTCAGTACCATGGTAGGTTTTCATGTTTTTCATTCTTACTATTCGGTGATTTTATACAGCTTCAGAATCTTATGTGGTTATGTGGGGATTGAAATAGTGAAGGCTATGGCTGTTTATCGTCTGTCCTCCAAAGGCCTTTCATAATGCTAATAAAATCGCTCCATCACACATAAAACTCTCGGTCAAAATGCGTCCCACTACTAAAAGAGTTAATAAGATCTATATATTTTAACAGGAGAAGCATTCTTGAGACGACAGATGTATTGTTCTTTATAGGCGTTTGAAAACAGTGGTATAGTGAAAGAGCAAAGCGTTTACCAAAACGGTTTATAGAAATAGTCAGCTTTACTCTGTTACCCATCTTTTTTGCTCAAACAAGATCACTTCACTTACTTTAACTCCATCCACTTCTAGACTTATACAATTATTTTCTTAATTTATTAACTCAAACTTGCTAGGATATCACACACACGCTTTCTTGTACCCAATTCACTCTACTCCACTTTTCTATACACATCTGTTCATTTACTCGCTTACTTACTCGCCCACTGTTATGTCTTCACACTCATTATGTATTCACTGATATGTGTGCATGTGTGTTTATCCATTTACACTCCTCTACTTTTACATCTATCTATCTTTAGTTTCACTCACTCGCACCAGTGTATAAAACTACTACATTTCCACTTCTTCTTTTTCTCCCCTTTTCCATGTTTTCTCCTGCTCTCCCTGCTTCCCGTTCCCTCTGTAATGCAATTGTATCAAGTCTGTTTTTTTTTTAATGTATGTAGGTGTTTTTTTTTTTTTTTTGTATATAAGTTTTGTTCATCAGACACAGAAACCTTCCTCCATCATGTTTTATTTTTCTTGTTTAATCTCAGAAACACAAAAGCAAACTCTTCCCCATCAATACATCTCCACCAGCGCTGGCTGCGGCGCACACCTACTGGCACCGCCACTAGCCTTCTCTCCGTCTCCTCTCTTCTAATCCCCACACATCGTCTCCTCCCCCGTCACCTCCCGTCCTTCCCTTCTCAGACTTGTGTTCAAGAGGAGGGAACAATGATATATATATATATATATATATATATATATATATATATATATATATATATATATATATATATATATATATATGAAAAAGAAAATGAAAACAATCCCAAAACGATTCTTTGTAGTTTAGTGCATAACCTTCTCTCTCTCTCTCTCTCTCTCTCTCTCTCTCTCTCTCTCTCTCTCTCTCTCTCTCTCTCTCTCTGTCTGGCTTATTTTGAATCCATTTTCATTACTGGAATACATACGGTGAATTAGCACACCAAAGGATATTACCAATTATCTGATAAAACAATACAAATGCAAAACACAGTGTTGCGTGTTGCAGGCGTGTTACAGTGATGGTGCGTCTGTGTTGTACACTTGGTGCCGCATTATGCAAAACGTTTCGCTTGTTTTGTTCGTAGGGAACTCAGCTGGTGAACTGGTGTCTTTATTTGTTCTTTGTTTTGTTTGATCAGGTATGAATGATTATAACTCTTTTGTTTTCATTGTGTGTGTGTGTGTGTGTGTGTGTGTGTGTGTGTGTGTGTGTGTGTGTGTCTTTATTTGTTCTTTGTTTTGTTTGATCAGGTACGAATGATTGCAACTGTTTTGTTTTCAGTGTGTGTGTGTGTGTGTGTGTGTGTGTGTGTGTGTGTGTGTGTGTGTGTGTGTGTGTGTGTGTGTGTAAGTGTGTGGGTATGGGTGTGGGGTGGGTGCACAGACAAGTAAGATGTGTCTCATTCCATTCAGTCTTTGAAATCATATCACTCGGCCAGTCATAAATTTTCTTACCTAATATTCAGTTTTCTAACTATGCATTTTTCTCTTTCCTTATCTTTATCCTGGTGACACTTAGATGTAATTTTCCATATGGTAGATTAAAGTCATACTCTTGTTTGCCTCTTGAGAGACAAAACTATATACACTATGCATCTTTCCATATTCTGAACTTGTATTATCTCTCGTCAATTTCAGACCTGTATTTACAAATGTTTTACTCTCTCGCCACGACTGTTTTGAATGTCCACAGTGATGATTAGCTCGGCTCTCAATAGTGCTTTAACTGTTTATAATGTAGAAATCTTGCTGTTCTCTCACTAAAACCGTACAAATCAGGACCACTTTTACTAGACTATATTGTAAGTAGTGTGGGGAGAAGTGTTTCAGTATGGCCCTTAGAGAAAGAGATGGCTTACACCTTAGAGGGAAGACTAATGAGCAGACATGCGAGGAACACCAAGGCAGTAGACCCAAATTTGCTGCTAATTAGCCGTGATGACCAGCCTGGGACGATCAGTTGTTGTTTCACATGAACTGACGAAGAGTGTGACTGGCTGAGTGTTCACGGTCCTGGACTTGTATTCTTAAACGCTTCTGTGCTTCACCTCCACTATTTCAAAAGGCTCTATCTAAATTTACACCAGTTTTTTAAGGTATTTTTACGGTTCCACAGGCCGACTGACAAGCTTTCTACAGTATCAATTGGAGAAATACTCTTGAAAACCTCGCTATTCATCTCCGTGGCTTTGGAAAATAGTCGTGGTGAGAAAACAAGGCGTTTCTAAATACGGACTCTGGTGGCGTGTGTGGCAAGCTCCCGATCTCTCTTGTTCGGTAGGTAGTGGTGGACTAGTGGAGATTAGTGGAGTCCGGAGGTGTGGGTGTAGTGGGTGTGGCGTACAATGACCTGACCGTCTGATATCTTTGGGTTCCAGTCGTGTAGCCTCAGAAATTACTGTTCTTATATTGTACTTGGGGAATTTTTTTTTATAAGTTTGTTACTCTCGCGTGCCACTTCATGCTTGGCGAGTCATAGTGTGTTGGATGTTGTTACTCGCCACTCGCTGCTTACTCTGCACAAAGTTCCTTCCTTAACTGCTGCAGTGCTCTGTGCTGTGCTGTGCTGCCGTGTTTTCTTACTCCGGTGTGTTAAACTACTGCCGCAACTGAAGAGAGGATGTGGGGAGTCTTACTTTATTGCCAAGTCTTTGTAGTTGCACGGTCTTTTTACCTATTGTTGTTGTTATTATTATTATTATTATTATTATTATTATTATTATTATTATTATTATTATTATTATTATTATTATTATTATTATTATTATTATTATTATTATTATTATTATTATTATTATTATTATTATTATTATTATTATTATTATTATTATTATTATTATTATTATTATTATTATTATTATTATTATTATTATTATTATCATCATTACCATCATCATCATTCATTCACCAATAGACCTCAGTTATCGTAAAGTCCAGGAACAGGTCCACTTAAGTTATGCGTAAACTTAAAACGCTGGATATATAAATGCTAAAGTTAGCGCTCTTCCTATTTTCTTAATTTTCTCAGAAAGGCGTTGGGACCAAAAAACAAACTCTCGCGACGAATAACATTAAACTGAGAAGAGTTTAACGCTGAAATCATGTTTTCTGCCGCTAGTTTTGACATTTTTAAAGAGGAAACTTTGAGATTGACGGCTTCGTACTCTATATCTACCAAGAAACAAAATGGCCAACTGTCTGAAATAGCACGTATGATCTATATGGTAATGCTGCGTGTGGGAGGCGAGGCGAGGCGAGGTGAGGTGAGGAGAGGCGGCGCATGTGAAGCTCGGACACTCCCTAACACCCAATATCATGCGAGGCGGAGGTGATGAAGTGTCAGTAAATGTTTATGATACCCTGTTTGGAGCATATTCCCCGGAAAGCAAACACAGCTGTCACCCGTCCGTCCCTCTCCTGTCAAACCACGCCACACCTCCAAGCCCTTGTCACAGCACACGGCACCACAGCCCGCCAACCCCTCCGCTGCGCCAGACCCTCAAATCCCCTCTTGTTTGCCAGTGGTGGGGGTCAGAGGCTCGGGGTGGTAGGAGATGAGTTGGGGGGTGGAGGAGGAAGGCATGGGCATGGAAAGAGAGGGAGAGAGAGGGCATAGGAGACAGCGGAGACAAAAGCGCTGCGCAGGGACGAAAGAGCTCGTAAAGAAAAGAAAAGACAGGGAAGTGTACTGGTGAACTGGTGGTACAACATGAACCATCTTTAGAGGCGTGCTATCAGGGGTCCTCTATAACGCCAGCTTCCTTATATGTTGACAAGGAACGTCGGGACATATTGCCTGGTCTAGTCAGCGGATCTTTCATGCTGTAGGCGGCTGTTTCAAAGGAGTTGCTGGAGCGGATAAAATGAATACGTAAAATGAAATGATACTTGTTACTTGCCTCTGTACCGGGTGACGGATATTGGACGTGGCTGTGCGTGTGTGCGCTGCAGGAGACGGACGTGAGTTAGCCTGGGAGTAATACTTGAGACGAGACACACCCGTGCGAAGGGTGGATTTGAGTTAAGCTTGGAATCGGGAAAGTTTTGTAACGTCTCCGTGGACAATAATATTTTTCTGCGATGATCGAGGTGGGTGGGAGTCTGCTGCCGGAAAGCCTTGTCTCTCACTGGTCATCGTTGTTGTTGTTTGTGGTGGTGTGTGGATTTATTTATAGATTGTGCACATGGTTTCTGTTACACACATATTTTTCCTCTTGTTTGCCAGTTTCATCATTTTGTTAAGAGAAAAATGACTACAAAGAGGAGTTTTGTTACATCGCATGATTAGGGATGATGGAGAAACTGATGAAGGCGATTTTTCTTTAATGTGCTTGATTATATCGTTATGTATCAACACAGTTAAAAAAAAAAAAGCTGTGAATTTGAGGAATGGCGAAATAAAGGATCAAACTTGCGCAGCTCGCTTGGAATGGAAGGTACGAGTGATTTGCAGAGTGGGAGAGTGGTGGCGTGAGATGATTTTCAGATTTACGCTGAGGTGGAAGTTTAATCAAGTCGCCGCGTCCCGAGCTGGAGCGGATCATGTTCTCGTCAGTTTTAGGGAGTCGGGGAATAATTCACCGTGGCAGCGACAGGTACACGAACACGGGGAAAGTCTCGATAATTTTTTTAGGCAAAGTTGTATAAGAAGTGAGTAATTAGTTACCTTAATCTTTTAAAATCTTAATTCTCGACGAAAGTTTCAGCGGCAGTAATCAATCTTGTGCCCACTGGTGTCTTTGTCATTAGAGTAATATTTATTTAATTTGTGTATCTAGTGTTTAGTTTTCTCTCTCTCTCTCTCTCTCTCTCTCTCTCTCTCTCTCTCTCTCTCTCTCTCTCTCTCTCTCTCTCTCTCTCTCTCTCTCTCTCTCTCTCTCTCTCTCTCTCTGTATATATATATATATATATATATATATATATATATATATATATATATATATATATATATATATATATATATATATATTGTGCACTATGCAGGGCCCTTTTAAATATAATCATAACGCCTCGTAAGTTTTCACGCATATCATTATGGTATATGATTATATATTTAATCATTCAACCTTTTCTATTAATCTTTATGTATATAATAACATTTCCATCGAATTTAATTCACAGGATTAACTTTTCATGCATATTAACAAGACATTCATATATCTATATTGTACTGCTCCTCTATGTCATATTAGTATTCTTATTGTCCTTTATAGTGCAACCATTGAATTCCCTTTTGCGTACAAGCGGCGTGCATTTCCAAAGATACAGGATCTTAACGCGCGCTCGAGAGCGCACACACACACACACACACACACACACACACACACACACACACACACACACACACACACACACACACACACACACAAAAAAAAAAAAAAAAAAAAAAAAAGAAAGAAAAGAAAGCACGCAAGCAGAACAAAAAGTGAGTAAGTCGTGTAAGTGAATTGAAGTGTTCCTGAGACGTTTTGCCGGGTCGCTGCTGTGAGTCCTGTATTGCCAAACACTTCACCATCTTATCACGACTACTCTTAACGTTGTTGGGATTTTCAGGAGTGGCTTCATCCATTGCATGAAACACCCTCGAAAGAAGAAAAGGCAAAAAAACGAACTTGTATGAGTGGCGTTTGAAGGTGTTATGTCAGTTGCTGTTGTTTACTGCATGTGTCCGCACCGCTTGTCGCACTAGTCTTGGAAGGCGAGGCAAGGCAATGGCAAACCCAACTCTCGCTCCCAGATGGCTCGGAGGCGTCAGTGTGAGGGTATTAGTATGCAGCACAAGGCCGGGCAGGAGGGTGGTAGGGACCCGACAATTAAAACACTGGAAAACAACGTGTGGAAATGTTTTAATAATTTATATGATGTTTTCTTACTGCTATGTTCATGAGGCTTGAAGTGAACGTGGAATAGGTGAAGTTAAGGTACGTGTGAGGTAAAAGCCACAAAACTGTAGTGTTATATTCAAGTATACGATTATTTAGTGTCATCACCATCACCATCATCATCATCATTATCATCATTGTCATCTTTAGCGCGGATTATAAATTCTGGAATGTTTTGAAGTAGTTGCCCATAAAAAAGTAAGGAAAATGGACGTGATGAAAATGGTGTGACAGGCCAGCCGTGTGTATATGTGTGTGTGTGTGTGTGTGTGTGTGTTCGTGCTCCTATGTGCGTGTGTGCGCGTATGTGTGTAGGTACGTACGTGTGTGTGTCCTCTGTCATTACCGTAAAGTTCCCATACCCCCGACCCCATAGGCACCTCTCCCTTCCCTCCCTCCCTTTGTGTATAGTGCCGTATTGTTTAAAGGGACAAGAGCCACTACTCTGAGCCTCACTCAGCGTGTAGATCACAAAATTATGTCCTACCCTTGTCTGCACGTGTGACCTCTCCCGTGTGTGTGTGTGTGTGTGTGTGTGTGTGTGTGTGTGTGTGTGTGAGAGAGAGAGAGAGAGAGAGAGAGAGAGAGAGAGAGAGAGAGAGAGAGAGAGAGAGAGAGAGAGAGAGAATATGTGTGTGTGTGTGTGTGTGTGTGTGTTATCGTGGTGTGTGTTTTTATCTGTTTATTTTGTGATTTAATTGGTATTGGTTATGTAACATTCTATTTGTTTATTGAATTATTTGTTGATCTATTTGGTTATTGTAATTAGATAATGTGGTCAGAATAGTTTAATGCATGAGAGAGAGAGAGAGAGAGAGAGAGAGAGAGAGAGAGAGAGAGAGAGAGAGAGAGAGAGAGAATATATAAACGTAATTTTCACCGTATATTTCTGCCTGTCTGTCTGTTTCTCGGTTCGTTTGTTGGTTTAACTCTCGTTCTGTCTCTGTCTCTCAACATTGATTTCCGCAGCAAACTACACACACACACATATGGGTGTCTCTCCTTTCACGTGTAGCCCCTGTTCACCTAGCAGTGAGTAGGTACGGGATGTAAATCGAGGAGTTGTGACCTTGTTGTCCCGGTGTGTGGTGTGTGCCTGGTCTCAGGCCTATCCGAAAATCGGAAATAATGAGCTCGGAGCTCGTTCCGTAGGGTAACGTCTGGCTGTCTCGTCAGAGACTGCAGCAGATCAGTGAAACACACACACACAGTCACTTTCTCTCACACAAACACCGTGCCACACCCACAACAGAACAGAATAGATCAGAATACACCACACCACACCACATTCCTTTTGAGACTCATTACACCCAGACATCCTTCCATTCCACCACCACCACCACTTAATGGAAGCCAACCACACATATAAAACCGAAATTTAGGTACATTCCTGCAGTTTTTGCTTAACCTTTTTGTATTGTTATTGTTGAATGTGCTCCAATTTACCATAATTTTAAAGCTGTACGAGAGAGAGAGAGAGAGAGAGAGAGAGAGAGAGAGAGAGAGAGAGAGAGAGAGAGAGAGAGAGAGAGAGAGAGAGAGAGAGAGAGAGAGAGAGAGAGAGAGAGAGAGAGAGAGAGAGAGAGAGAGAGAGAGAGAGAGAGAGAGAGAGAGAGAGAGAGAGAGAGAGAGAGAGAGAGAGAGAGAGAGAGAGAGAGAGAGAGAGAGAGAAAAAAGGGGGCGATACGTATATGCGTTCTGCCAACCTCGGAAACCAGCGGCATTAAATTGAGTGAACAAAAGGGAGGTTCAATTTTTAGCTTCACGTTATTTATTTATACGTCTATCTGTTTATTATTAATTATTCTTATTAGTAGTAGTAGTGATAGCTGTAGTACTGGTAGTGGTATTTTTTTTATCGTTGCTATAATTGTTATTTGTTATCATGACGAGTATTTCTGATGCTAAAATATAATAACTATGCATGGTTGATTCTGATAATTATTCATGAAGGTATTTTGGAGCGCCAGCCAGACACACGCATAGCTAAGGTCATTGAACACACACACACACAGAATAGTTTGATAGTGCAAAGTGCAAGGTTTCATGTTATTTATCTGCCATTCAATTAATCACAGATGTTGTAAAGTTGTCCTTTTTTTCATTTTTTTTTTTTAGCGTCTGTCAGTTTTATTGATTTATATGTTTTTGTTTTGTTTCTTTTTTGTCCCGTGCCAGCAAAGTGAATCTAAAAAAATGCACTTATGAAAATTCTAGGAAAGTTTGGGTCGTGTGTAGTGTCGTGTTGTATTACTAGTACTGTTTGAATCTCCATGGTGAAGTCAATTGCCTCCCACAATGCCACGTCTTTCAGGAAATGGTCGAAAAAAAAGTCATTACGTTTTATCAGAAAAGAACGATGCTCTACTTACACGTTTCTCAATTGGATATAAGTTTCCTTTTTAATGTTCTATTTTTTTTATTCAATAAGCTTTTAAGTTATTCAGTAAACTTTAAAGATATGAAAGGTTTAATGCTTGCCACTTTCTCTTAACCCCTTCAGTACCATGACGCATTTCCATTCTGCTTAATATTTGGCGATTTTAAACAGCCTCAGAAGTTTATGTGTAGGATTAGAATAGTGAAAACTGGCAATAAATCTTCTGACCTCCATAGACCCTTTCTAATGTCAAAATAGTCTAATCGTACACAAATCTCAAGGTATATAATATCCCAGCATTGAAGGGGTTAATATTTTGTCATGATATTGATATATTTGTATTCATTCCTTGATCTGAACGTAGACCAAGACAGTATCGTTAGGATGACAATATGAAGCCCCCACTCACAGTATAAGAACACAAACTTAATACTGTTACGTTCACCGGTTAAATGGGTAAGATTTGCATCGGGGAGCCGGTGAACAATAACAAAAAAAACCACTGAAAACACTGCAGGTTCAGGATATGCAAAGGGGCACTTAAGCTATTTAATAACCCAATAACAAAACACATGAAACTGACATACACAGACAGATATAACACAAATATAATTCTAAAGAACTCAACTTAACCATAACTAACAATAATACTAATCCTATATGGAGTGCTGGGTGATGTGGATCCCACGGTATTCCAAGAGGCGGTGTGTTCACTGGTTGAGGCCTTCCAAAAATCAGGGAGCTCGCTTAACACTTCCGCTTGAGTCGAATGGGGCCGCGTGAATCCTACTTCAGGACAGGAGCCGGGCTTCATGAGACGGTGACGTGGAGGGGTGGAGAGGTGGCGAACGAGGTAGCAAGCGGCGGTGGTGATGGTAGGTGACGTGGAGAGGAAGTGGAGAGGTGGCGAACGAGGTAGCAAGCGGCGGTGGTGATGGTAGTGGAGTATGCTATGGGCGGCCCGTAACATTTCCTCCCCCCTTAAGACCTCCGTAATGGGCTCATGAAGGAGGCGAGACGGGAGATCTTGATAAGGCGTCGGTGATGATCAAGTCCACCCCCTTGATATGGTGGACTTCCAAGTTGAAGGGTTGAGTTAACAAGGCCCACCTAAGTATGCGCTGGTTTCGGTTCTTTATGGCGTGAAGGAAGGCCAAAGGGTTGTGATCGGTGAAGACCTTCGTAGTTTGAGGACCAGGATGAAGGTAGCACTCAAAACGTTGGAGCGCCAGGACGAGTGCCAGAGCCTCCTTCTCGATGGTGGAGTAGTTGAGTTGGTGTTTCTTCAGCTTGGCGGAGTGATAGGCGATGGGATGGAGGATGCCGCTTGTGGGGTCCGCTTGTAGGAAGACAGCACCCACTCCAACTCCACTCACGTCCACTTGTAGATGGAAGGGGCGGGATTGATCTGGCGTCCAGACCACCGGCTCTGGAAGAGAGGAACACCTTGAGAAGTTGGAAGGCTTGGTCACAGGTCGGGTCCAGTGGAAGGAAGTGCTGATAAGGTCCGTCAGGGGGGCGGCCAGGGTGAAGTTTGTACAGAATCGTCTGTAGAAACCAGACATCCCCAAGAACCTTAAGAGAGGTTTCCTGGTGGTAGGGACAGGAAAGCCAAGGATGGCCTCTACGTTGGCTCTCTTGGGGCAAACCTCGCCGTTCCCCACCACATGTCCCAGGTAGACCACCGTAGACTTCCCGAAGGTGGACTTGGCCAGGTTGATTGTTAAGACTGGCGTCCTGCAATCGACCCCATCAGCCTCAGGAGACGGGTCAGATGCCTCACCCAGTCGTCCGAAGTCACCACCAGGTCGTCCAGATAGGCAGATGTTCCCTCCAAGTCTGGAAGGTGGCAGGAGCATTAGACAAGCCAAAGGGCATCACTGTGTATTGGTATAGCCCGAAGAGGGTGATGAAGGCGGATATTATTCGGGCCTCGTCCGAGAGGGGAATCTGGTAGTGACCCTTAAGTAAATCTATGGTGGTTACAAAATTAATTTGGCTACTCCTATGCTATCTATAAGATCCTCTATCAAGGGCAATGGGTAAGAGTCTGGTACCGTCACTTCATTTAATTTCCTGTAGTCAGTGCAAAATCGACTACCACCATCTGGCTTAGATGTTAACAGGCAGGGAGAAGCCCAAGGGGATATACTAGGTTCTGCAAGGTGATGACAGCAGATAGTCTACCTCTTTTTTCATAAAATAACTTTTAAGATCAGACTGTTGTGAAGGTGTTTAGGAAAAATACCTCAAGGTTGGACATAATTTGGCGGTTTGAGGGGCGTCCTTTAGGTGATGAGAAGAGGAATTCGATGTCGGACTCCTCCTCGGGGGGCACAGGACCAGACTCCTTCCCTACCAGACATACAGGTACAGTGCGAGACAAGCCGTCCTCTGGAGTGGTAAGGTTTCATTAGGTTAATACGAACTGTTTGGGAATCCTTACGATGGTCAGGACTGTACCACATTAATGGACTTAGTTTTTGAGCCACAACACAAGGCGCCATGAACTTACTGTGAAGATCATTGCCTTGAGCAAGGAGAACTTTTTGAGCCACAACATAAGGCCCCATGAACTTACTGTGAAGAGCATTGCCTGGAGTGGGGAGAAAAAGTAAAATCTGGTCTCTTGGTTCGAAACTTCTCATGACAGATCTAGGAGAATTTTGTTGCATTTTAGTTTGAGGAAGTTTGATTTAGCAAAAGATCTGACTTCATTGATTTTATTCTTAAGGTTACTGATGTAGTCAGACACACTGGGGCTTGGAGTATTGAGTAAACCATTAATCCTTTATTTTGAGAGGCCCCCTGATAAGCGAATTTCGTAAGTAAGGAACTTGGCAGAGGGATAAAAGCAACCTTGGAAATTACCTAGGTTATACTTACGTAAACACTTATGAGTACAATCATAGTTACGAGACTAATAGAGAGGATGAATGAATTGTACTGGGACTCGTTATTGATAAGGAGGCGGATTAGTCTGAGGGACTAGTTAAAAGGGCCAATTACAACTAGCGAGAAAATGATCCGCGAAGTGAGGGGATTGAGGGTTCGCATGAACACATGATCCCAACACTTAAATAACACTTATTACACACCTGCCTATGTGCATTGAAAGTCACGAAGCACTTTTACCCCGAAAGGAGCCACTTGATCGCACAAAGGTAAATTTAAACCACACGCAGAGTGAGTCAAAAAAACCACATCAAAGTCACACCACAAAAAAGAAAAGTAATGTAATCACAAAAAAAAAGTCACTTGAAAAATGGAACACTGAACAAGTGTTATAAGGGTCCTGTCACGGTCGCCAATTATTACGTTCACCGGTTGAATGGATAAGATTGGCATCGGGGAGCCGGTGTATAGTAAAAAAAAAACTGCAGGTTCAACTGGTGAGGATATGCAAAGTGGCACTTAAGAAGCTATTTAATAACCCAATAACAAGACATTTAACTGACATACAGATATAACAAATAAAAATAATCCTAAAGAACCCAACTTAACAATACCTAACAATAATACTAATCCTATATGGAGGCAATGTGGAAAAACAGGACGAGGGGGAAGTGATACTTACGAGATGTCGCAGTGGTGAAGTGCTGGGTGATGTGGATCCCACGGTATTCCAAGAGGCGGTGTGTTCACTGGTTGAGGCCTTGACTTCGACTGTTGACCAAAAATCATGGAGCTCGCTTAACACTTCCGCTTGAGTCGAATGGGGCCGCGTGAATCCTACTTCGAGACAGGAGCGGGGCTTCATGAGACGGTGACGTGGAGGGGAGGTGGAGAGGTGGCGAACGAGGTAGCAAGCGGAGGAGGTGATGGTAGTGGATTATGTTACGGGCGGGCCGTAACAATACATAAAAGGACATCCTGTAACTCCTAAATTTTTGTGCCTTCATCTGAAAACTCGCTGCTAATCAATATTTCATGTTTGTATTTTATCTGTAGGACTTAAAACTAACCTTTAACCTTTCGCATTTCCATGTCTTGTATAGAATTTAGAACAAAAGATAGAAAAAAAAAACATTTGCATAATTAAAGGCTGGTGAGAGTCTGGCTGTGACGTATGAACACACACACACACACACACACACACACACACACACACACACACACACACACACACACACACACACACACACACACACACACACACACACACATTTGGCAACATAAATACATAAAATTGTGCAGTGATCATAGTACAGAGACAAGCAAAAATTAGTGCGCGAAATTAGTATTTGAATTATGTTTTGGAAAGAGGAAAGTGTGTACGTGGTAGTTTTTGAGTCGCGGGGAAGAACTCGTGTGTGGGGAAGTGGGTGGTGGTGGGGGGGATGGGACGACAACTGCGGCGCTGGAAATTATGCAGGAAACAACACAACGATGAGGCAAGTAATGACCCTTTTATGAGCCTCTCTCTCTCTCTCTCTCTCTCTCTCTCTCTCTCTCTCTCTCTCTCTCTCTCTCTCTCTCTCTCTCTCTCTCTCTCTCTCTTTTACATATTTCTCGCAATTTTCCTTCTTCTTTCCCTCTCTTCCCTTGTCTTTTCTTTACTTTGTTTAGTTTTTCTTCTGTTTTTTTTCCTCCATTTCTCCTTCCTCCTTCTGTTTCCCCACTTCTTCCCATCCTCCATCCTTCAACATGCCTATCCACCGACCTGCTTACCTGCCCACCTTACCTACCTACCTGCCTACATTTGTACCTGTAATTTCCCTCATCATAAAGGTCATTACTTCATCATGTAAATGTCCTGCAATTCTTTACTAGCTTACCTGAAGGAGATGCAAAAATCCACACACGTAATATTCTGAAATTGCATTGAAATGAGTGAGAGTGTGTGTATATATTCAATTACTTTCATTAATATTGTTTTTTTTTTCTGTATGTATGATTATATTGTTAAAGGGAAAGATACTGAACAACATTTCAAAATTACATTTACATAGTTTTCTTTCAGCCTCTCTCTCTCTCTCTCTCTCTCTCTCTCTCTCTCTCTCTCTCTCTCTCTCTCTCTCTCTCCTGCTGCTTCTCCCCCTCCCTGCGCCTCGGGACATGTGTAATGGCTCATTGGAAGGTTTACGCGCCTGGGTATACATATGGTCGGAGTGAGGGAGGAGGGAAGGGATGGAGGAGGGAGGGACTGAGGGCTGAGGGACGCTGGGTAATCCTGGGAGACCAAATCACGGATGTTGGAGGTGCCTCGATCAATAATATCTGTCCGTCTTAGGTACGCACGATTAAGGATCACTGGGAGTCCTGTTGCGTTGCCAAGTGTGTGTGTGTGTGTGTGTGTGTGTGTGTGTGTGTGTGTGTGTTCGTATGTCTGTGCCTTGCTGACGTGTCTCGACGTGTCCCCTGGGGCTTGGTGTGATCTCGTGTGCTTAGAGGCGATTTCATATGCACAGTCATTCGGCAACGTTCCCACTCGAAAGCCTTACCAACCCAGTAACGTTATTTTTGTTGCCTCTTGAATCGTCAATCTGCTAACCATTGTAACAATCCAAACATCTCTGATTCTGTAATGTTGGTATTACGGGGCAGCCTGGATAGAATGCGTCTCTTCTTGCCAAATGAACAGACCACGATAGCACCAGAGAGAGAGAGAGAGAGAGAGAGAGAGAGAGAGAGAGAGAGAGAGAGAGAGAGAGAGAGAGAGAGAGAGAGGCCCGTATTCAGAAACGCTTCACTCTCTCACCACGACTATTTTCAGAAGCAACAGAGATGATTAGCGGAGTTTTCAAGAGTGTTTCTCCACTTAATAATGTAGTAATCGTGTTAATCTGCCTCTAGAACCGTAAAAGCACCCTTAAAAAACTCGAGTAAATTTAAATAAAGCCTTTTTAGATAGTGGAGGTGAAGCGCAGAAGTGTTTGAGAATACGAACCAGAGAGAGAGAGAGAGAGAGAGAGAGAGAGAGAGAGAGAGAGAGAGAGAGAGAGAGAGGGGTGTGCATAGAAATACGTCACTGAGGCCTTCAACATAGCATATCAATCTTCTGCAGTTCTGGTTACATTTTGATTTTTTTTTTTTTTTTATAATATTCACCAATTTGTGTTAAGACAGGATATGTAATGTGTGTGAGGACGGAAAATGTTTGCTGTTATTCATCATCCTTGTTATTATTATTATTACTATTATTACTATTATTATTATTATTATTATTATTATTATTACTATTACTAATGTTATTACTAATATTGTTGTTGTTGATGTTGCCTCCTGGTAATTCGTCATTTCACTTAGACATGTCGATACCATCAATTTCACTCCATCTGTCCTCGGATTTTCTCGTTTTCTTTCTTCGCTTTTTCCCGTCCACTGGCTGCCTCGCTCCTAATCACTTGTTTGCTTTCACTTCCTTCTTATTATACTCAGCCTTCCCATTCTCCATTGTTCTCCTTCCTTCCTCCTTCTCCTCCACCTCCTCCTCTTCCTGCTTCTTCCTTCTTTGTTGTTGTCATCGTAGTCTTTTCCTCCTCCTCCTCCTCTTCCTCTTCCTCCTCCTCCTCCTCCTCCTCCTCCTCCTCCTCCTCCTCCTCCTCCTCCTCCTCCTCCTCCAATAATTTAACGAGATACCTGAGAGATCTCTGGTATCTGACGGTAAAAGAAAATCGAACGCCACTCATCTAATCTTCCAGTCTCGGCAACTTGTCCTTGTTTTTATTTCCATTTTCTGTATTATCAACTAATAATAGGGGCCAAAAAGTCTGTTGCTGTTTGTTTTCATCTATATTCTTTCTAGTATCTTTCTCCTCGTCTTTTTTTTTTTTTTACATTTTTTAAAACTTTTCTTCCTTCTCCTTTTTCTATTTTTTTCGCCTCTTCCTTCTTCTGTTTCTTTTTTTTTCATTCTTGTCCTTACTATCGTTGTCTCATTTCTGTGTTTTGTTTTTTTATCTAGTGTTTTTTTCTATTTCCTTCTTTTCTTCCTTCGTTCCTTCTTCTATTATTTTATTTCTTTTCCTTATTCCTCCTTCTTCCTTCCCTTTCTTCATGTTAATCAGCAGTTGAGTGCAGTTTGATACCTTGTTATGTAAGTGTGTGTGTGTGTGTTTCACTGTTTGATCTGCTGCAGTCTCTGACGAGACAGCCAGACGTTACCCTACGGAACGAGCTCAGAGCTCAGAGCTCAGAGCTTCGGATAGGCCTGAGACCAGGCACACACCACACACCGGGACAACAAGGTCACAACTCCTCGATTTACATCCCGTACCTACTCACTGCTAGGTGAACAGGGGCTACACGTGAAAGGAGACACACCCAAATATCTCCACCCGGCCGGGGAATCGAACTCCTGTCCTCTGGCTTGTGAAGCCAGCGCTCTAACCACTGAGCTACCGTGTGTGTGTGTGTGTGTGTGTGTGTGTAAGTGTATGTGTAACGTCCCGGTATCCTAGTTCAGTCTTATACAACACACACACACACACACACACACACACACACACACACACACACACACACACACACACACACACACAACCCTACACAAATACACACCTTGTTTTTTCTCTATACAGACCACAAACAAGTGTAAACAAACCAGAAAGACAAAGCTGGCACGTACTAGGAGACAAAAGACCAGAGAGGAGTAAATCAACAGAGGCTAAGAACAGCGGAGGGGAAGAAGGTGGCTAGCTTTGTAAGGGAGAACGTTGAACTAGACAGAGCGAGGGAGGAGGAGCAAGAAAGGATATAAAGGCAAGACGAAGGTGGGGGGCTAGATCTAATAATGTCCATTTCCTCGTTTCCTTACTCTCTTTCCTTACTCCCTCTCCTCCTCGTTCACCATTAGCAGCAGCATCAGCGGTTCACCATCTCACCATCACCTCCACCCTGTTCTCATTGACCTTCTCCACACCCTGTTACACTCAGGTCCTCAGTGCCGCTTCGGGCCGCCACAATGACTCCACAAGTTCATGTTTACCTCAGGGAGACGCGTTTCACCTCCTGTAGCGGGGGAGATTATTATCCTTTACCCAGAAACTTCCTCCTTCCCTTTCACGGTTTCTTGGTCTCGCGTCCCTCTCTTCCTCTTACCCCCCTATTCCCCTCTTACCTCCCTAGCTCCTTCCCTCTCCGCTTCCCCCTGTTCACGTCTTTCTATAGCCCATATTCTGAAATACCTCCGTGCCACATCTCAGCTACTTTCAAAGGACTCTGTAGTTGAAGTGACGCGGGTTTCCAGGAGTGTTTTTTATGGTGCTAGTGAGAGATTTGCAATATTTCTACATTATCAACAGGAGCAACACTCGTGATAAACCGGCTAATAATCTCAGTGGCCTTTGAAAATAGTGACGGGAAAGTAAAGCGTTTCTAAACACGAGCTTATAGTCATTGGTGAAGTCTATGTCCCTCTATCTATATTTCGCCTCTTCCCTCACTTATTCTCAATTCCACGTGGATATGCGACGGAGAAATTTCAATAAGCCAGTTGAAATCACGCCTAAAAAATGTAGATTTCAGTGGATCTGGGAAAGTAAAGGAAGTAGGAAGAGGAGAAGGAGAAGGAGGAGGAGGAGGAGGAGAAGGAGGAGAGGAAGGGGAGACTCATAGGTAAGGAAAGGGATGGAAGAGGATGGCGGTGCAAAGAAAATTAAGCTTGAATGGAGAAGGGAAGTATGAGAGCTGAAGGACTGAAGGGCTGAGGGGCTGAAGGGCTGAAGGGAGGGTCTGGAAAGAGGAGTAGGAACCCACGATGCCTATGTAGAGGAAGGAAAGGGGCTAGAATACGAATATATTATAACCCTCGTCGCTTCCTCTTCCTCCTTCTCTTCCTCCTCGCTCGTTCTCCTCCTCCGCTTCCTTCCGCACCATCTAACACTGCTGAGATAAGAAGGGAAATACAGCAAGCGAGGAGAAGTATGCTTAAAAGAAAGGATTAAATAAAGCACGGAATCATCATGGAGTGTGCAAACATTAGATTAAAAAGTAAATATAATTGAGTTTGTGGAAATTCTTTAATAGTTTTGTGGTGAAGTGTGTGTGTGTGTGTGTTTGTGTGTGTATGTGTGTGTGTGTGTGTGTGTGTGTGTGTGTGTGTGTGTGTGTGTGTGTGTGTGTGTGTGTGTGTGTGTGTGAGAGACTAGAGAGAGAGAGAGAGAGAGAGAGAGAGAGAGAGAGAGAGAGAGAATCCTCCTCCTCCTCCTCCTCCTCCTCCTCCTCAAGATGGCCGCCACTGTTGCCTCGAATATAATCATCTGCCATCACACTTATTACCCTCCATCTCTTCATCCCTCCATCTCTCCACTCCTTCCTCGGGGCCTTCTCTCCTTCATACACCCTCCCTTCTCTCTTCCCTTCCTTTATCTTCCTTCCTCTCATTTGTCTTCTTTATCTCCACCACCCATTCTTCTCTCCAGTTTCCTCCCTTTTCCTCCATCACTTTTCTTCCTCCCTTTTCCTTTCCTTTTATCCTTCTGTTATCTCACTCACCAAATATCTCCGTTTCCTCTATTTCTCTTCCTTCTTTCTATCATGTTTTCCTCCATTTCCATTCCCTCCCTCCACTTCTCTCTCTCTCTCTCTCTCTCTCTCTTCCACATTCCGTGACCTTTTACCTCTCCACCCTTTCCACTTTCCCTACCTCAGTAAATAACTATTCTTCCACATATTCTCACCCTCTTTCGCTCTCTCTAACCTTCTCTCCCTCTCCCTCTTCCATTTTGATCTTCACCTCTCCCTCTTCCCTCCCCTCCATCCGGTTCTGCTTCCTCTCACACACACTCTCTCTCTCTCTCTCTCTCTCTCTCTCTCTCTCTCTCTCTCTCTCTCTCTCTCTCTCTCTCTCTCTCTCTCTCTCTCTCTCTCTCTCTCTCGTTCCATCTCTTATTCATCCTTTTCTTCATTCTCTCTCTCTCTCCCCTCTCGTTGTGGTTCTCTTACTTTCCTCCACCAGCACCTCCTCCTCCTCCTCCTCCTCCTCCTCCTCCTCCTCCTCCTCCTCCTCCTCCTCCTCTTCCTCCTCCTCCTCCTCTTTTTTTCTCTTCTTTTGGTTCTTTTATTTTTTCAGGGCATTTTACTGTCTGTCTTTGTTTTAATTCTTTTGTTTCCTCTCCTTGTTTTTTAGTTAGTTTTACAATTTGTAGTGTGTTTTGTGCTTGTTCTTTTGCCATTCATTGTTGTTGGGCTTTTTTTCTTTTCGTTTTTGTCTCTCTCTCTCTCTCTCTCTCTCTCTCTCTCTCTCTCTCTCTCTCTCTTTCTCTTTCTCTTTCTCTGTTTGTCTGTCTTTCCTTTCT